>NC_133619.1:621921893-622091893 GCF_048593235.1 Sminthopsis crassicaudata
TTTCTCTCTGTCTCTCTTTGTGTGTGTCTCTCTGTCTCTGTCTCTCTCACCATTTCTTTCTCTGTCTCTCTCTCTCTCTCTGTCTCTCTCTCTGTCTCTGTCTCTCTCTCTCTCTCTCTCTCTCTCTCTCTCTCTCTCTCTCTCTCTCTCTCTCTCTCTCTCTCACCATTTCTCTCTCTGTCTCTTCCCTCCCAGAGGCTTATTTACACTAGTTTTTGACTCTTCCATCAAAGGCAGCCAGGCAGGAAGGTGAGGCGGAGTGCTCTTCCCGTGCATGGTCTGTTGTTCTCAGAAGCCAATTAAAAACTTTTCCTCACCATGTACTAAGTGAATTGGAAATAGTCAAAGAATCCTTGCTCACATTTCCAAGTCCATAGTGGGGATTCATAAAGGCAAGGCTCTCCTCGGTCTCTGTCTCTCTCTGTCTCTCTCTGTCTCTCTCTCTCTCTCTGTCTCTGTCTCTCTGTGTGTCTGTCTCTCTCTCACACACACAAAATCCCCTGATTCCTCTTATAGATATACTGCTACTTCATTTTACAGATGGGGAAACTGAGCCCCAGAGAGCTTAGATGACTTCATAAAATTATCCAACAAAGCAGGGAGTTGAACAAGGACTAAAATCTAGAACTCCTGAATTTTTTGCAGTTCTCTTGCCACAGGCAGTGAGCTATAGTAGATTGGGGGAAAATGAGAAAGCTGTGTGACCTTGGGCAAAAAACAAATAAAACAAAAAAGGTAAAAAAAAAATAGATTAAATATATTTGTCATGTTGTGCAAGAAAAATCAGACTAAAAGTGGGGGAAAATGAGAAAGAAAAAAACAAATAAACAAAAAGGTAAAAATAGTGTGCTTTGATCCACATTCAGTTTCCGTCATTCTCTCTCTGGATGTGGATGACATTTTCCATCCCACGTCTATTGGAATTGTCTTGAATCACGTCCATCACAGTTGGTCATCACATAATCTTGTTGCTTTTGTGTACAACGTTCACCTGGTTCTGTTCACTTCACTCAGCATCAGTTCATGGAGGTCTTTTCATGGCTATCTTCATTTTTAAAACTGGCAAAACTAAGCCTGTTTTTCTTTTCCAAGTCTTTTTTTTTTTTCAGACAGAAGATCACATTAACCACAGCATGGTTTTCATGAACTGAACAAATAGGAAGGGAAAGAGTCTCCTTTCTTGTCTCCATCTATGAGAAATGGGTCAAGGAGTATTTGTTTCTTAGTTTCAGGGGCTCTCATGGGAATAATGAGTTAATGACAAGGCAACCTTGAAACCAAGATGGCAGGCAAGATGGTGGAGCCAGTCAGCCCAGCTTGGAAGCTCTGAGAAACCAGTGTGCCTAGGACTGAGGCTAAAGTGGGACTTTGGACTTTGCTTGGGATGATACTCTATAGTAACTAAACTAAGATATGAACCTGATCATCTTCTCCCCTTATTTTTTTAAGTTCTAAAAATAAATTTATTTGGTTATTTGGCAGAGGAGACAGTGTAGCTCTCTCCCTTCTAACTTCTAGAAGATTTACATTATATAGGATTTTGACAAGGGTATTATTCATTAGACTAATCATAGGTACATACAACTGAGCCAGCTTGCCTGAAGAGAACTTGAAAACTAAGGTTGACTAAGGTGGACATCAATAAATGTAACTATTCAACAAAATTTAGGTGGGAGCCAAAACAGGCTTGGGTGGACCCAAGCAAGACCCGGATGTAATAATCCAAAACAGATATTTGGGGAGGATCTAGAACCTGAGGGCCAGAATTCCTTGGGGCCTTGTGACATGCATCTCCTGCATTCCTAGATAGTTATGAAGTCAGGAGGTATTCTAAGTGTAAATAATCTCTAGTCACATAAAATTGGATTTAAACAGCTTAACAGTCCATAGGAAGTATTTCCCCCACACCAGATGAGATCAGAATAGGTCTTCAGAGGAGGGATTCTGAGAGGCAAGAGGGAAGAGGGAGAATGTTCAAGAACTAGGGCAACTTATGAGAAGAGAAGGGAAGGGAATAGTGAATAGATCAATTTGGCTGCAATGTGAGAATGTGAAGGACAGTAATCTACAAGTAGCCTGAAAAAGGCTGGAGTCTCATCCTTATTTTTCCGAGGGGACCAATGATCTCATGAGTAATGTCTTAACTTGCTGGTGAATTGGATTTAAGTGAAGCCCTACTATAGAGGTAGTACAAGAGAGGAAGGGGAGAGGTTTTGTCTCCCACACACCGGGGAGTAAATTTGTACTTTTGGAACTATCTAAAGTCTGAGCTGTTATTGGCTAACCTCCTCAAGAGGAAGGATCTTCTCATTTTTGCCTTTATATACCCAGTGCTTCAAAGTGAACAAGAATTAAGAAGCCTCTTGATGAGGATAAAAGGGAAGAGGGTAAAAACTGGCTTGAAGCTTAATAACCAGAAAAAGAAATAAATAAAAAAGATCTTGGCAACTGGTTCTAACACTTCCTGACAAATAGAGGGAGAAGATAGGGAAGCAGTGTCGGATTTTGTATTCTTAGGCTCAATGATCCCCGTCGATGACAAATGCAGTCATGAAATTAAGATGGCTTGGAAGGAAAACTATGGCAAATCCAGACCGTATACTAAAAAACTGAGACGTCACTTTGCCAACAAAGATTTGTATAGTCGTAGCTATGGTCTTTCTAGTAGCAATGTGTGAGAACGGGATTGTAAGGAAAGTTGAGTATCACAGAACTGATGCTTTTGAATTGTGGTCCTTGGTGATGAAGGAGTTCAAAACAACCAACACTTCAAGAAATTTATTCAAGCTGTTCACTAGAAGGTCAAACACTGAAGCTGAAGCTTGAATACTTTGGCCACATAATGAGAAGATGCTCTGTGGAAAACTCCCTGATGCTGGGAAAGATTGAAGACAAAAAGAGAAAGGGGCAGACGTCAGAGGATGAGACAGAGAGATGGTGTCATGGAAACAACAAATGTGGACTTGGAGAGATAGCGGAGTTCCGTGTTATGGTACATGGGGTCACTAAGAGTCATATGCAACTAAGCAACTGAACAGCAACAATGCAACTAGAGCTTAGGCACATAGTAGGTGCTTATATTCTACTGGAGATGTGAGAGGAACATTGTTTTTATTCTTCATTTTCAAAGAACAATGACATTATGAATAAATGAGATCTTGACTTGCCTATGAATTGGATTTAAGTAAAGCAGAGTTGCACAGAATGGAAGTCCGGTGGCAAGACAAAAGTCCAGGCGACTGGCGATGGCCTGGCATGTGGCGGATGACCTCAGTGTCTTCAAAGTTCTAAAGCTTTTTTAGCTGCCTCCATGGCCATTGAAACAAATTGTTCTTATTCTCCCATTCTGCGAGAAAAGTCTTCACAGGTTTGGGATAGATGCCCCCTAATGGGGTGTGTGTCGGTTACCTTGAACCTGGTGTTGCCCATCTGATAAGCTGGATGTAGTGGGGTGTGCTTGCTGTAGATGCTACAGCTTCTTGGAATCATGGGTGACAGCTGGGTGAGAGAGAGTAACTAAAGGTGGACAAGTAGCCTTGAAAAGGGCGTGGCCACCTCTCAAGAGGTGCTAGTCGTCCTGAACACCCTGTAGTAGGGAGGAAGAAATGCAACACTTAGAGAAACACAAGTCAATAGGACTAAATTATATACTAGGTAACCAATCAACTAATCCATAAACATGAATTTATTAAGTGCTTACAATGTGCCACGTACTATGCTAAGTACACTGTGCATACAAAAAAAGTCCTAAAGGAACTTACAGTGTCTGGGGAGTCAGCATACCGACTGGATATAATTACGGAATGCACATATACCAAAGAATCCAAGATCAGATGCCAGGGAGGGCACTGCCAGCTGGGACAGAGTCTCAGGAACGGCTTAATCTAGTAGCTAGAATTTGGGCTTCATCTCTTTTTTTTTTTGGTTATTAAATCTTTTTCTTTTCGAAACATATGCATGGATAATTTTCCAACACTGACCCTTGCAAAACTAATTTTTTCCCTCCTCCCCTAGATGGCAAATAATCCAATATATGTTTAAAAAAATGCATATCTCTTCAATAACGAGATAATTCAGACCAATGCTAATTTTTCAGTGATGAAGAAAGCTATCTACACTTAGAGACAGAACTGTGGGAGCTGAATGTGGAAAACAACATAGAATTTTCATGCTTTCTGTTGATGTTTGCTTACATTTTTTTTCTTTCTCAGGTTTTTTTCTTTCTAGATCCGATTTTTCTTGTACAGCAAGATAACTGTATAAATATATATACACACATTAGATTTAACATATTTAACATGTATTGGACTACCTGCCATATAGGAGGAGGGAAAATTTGGAACAGAAAGTTTTGCAAGGGTCAATGTTGGAAAAATTACCCATGCATAGGTTTTATAAATAAAAATCTGTAATAAAATTACACATAGGCATATATATTTATGCAATGATCTTGCTGCACAAGAAAAATCAGATCAAAAAGGAAAATGAGAAAGAAAATAAAATGCAAAACAACAACAAAAAGAGTGAAAATGCTATGTTGTGATGCACACTCAGTCCCCACAGTACTTTGGGTACAGATGGCTCTCTTCATCGCATGATCATTGGAAAAGGCCTGAATCATCTCAATGTTGAAAAGAGCCATTAGAATTGATCTTTCTATAATCTTGTTGTTGTTGGATGTCATCTTGAAGGAGGGAGAGGATAAAAATAATTGCCAACTGTTATTATTTCCATTTAATGATAATAATTATAGCTCACATTTATATTTATTTATTTTGTGCCAGGCACTGCGCTAAATGCTTTATAATTATTATCACAACAACTCTGGGAGGTAGGGGCTATTATTATCCCAGTTTACAGATGAGGAAACTGAGGCAAATAGAGGATTAAGTGACTTGCCATAAGTAGGAAGTATCTGAGACTGGTTTTGAATTCAGGTCTTCTTGACTCCCGATCTAGTACTCTATTCATTATGCCATTTAGTTTCTCCATTTACATATCTTATAAGCAATAGAGGGAAAATTCCCAAGGAACCACAACATTTTTTTGCCAAGCATTCCTTCTGGAAATATTCTGGGACATTTCGAGCTTTTCCCCTACAAGAGCATCTGGGCTTTTCAATAACCCAATTCATTAGATATAGACAGAATGCCTTCTATGTCAAGCCAAGTCAATAAACATTTACTAAGTGCTTACTTTGTCAGGCACAGTAAACTAGGAATAGAGAAAGGCAAAAATGTCCCTGTCCCAAAGGAGCTTATTTTCTTTAAGGATCTTCTTGGACTGCTGACTTCTTCTACTGAACTGACTATCAGTGGTGGAGGGTTCAGTATTTCAAGGACCAATGGATCCTGGCCAGTTTTTCCCAGTCTCCGATCAGGTTCTCCTTTCAATTTAATCAAAGAAAATGTCTTCATACTTTCTAAAGTGATGACAGGGTGATAGCCAATGTCCATGATCACTGAATTCCTCCCACAAGAACTCCACACACTTTCTATTGGGCTTATATCCCAAAGAGATCTTAAGGATGGAAAGGGACCTGTATGTGCCAAAATGTTTGTGGCAGCCCTTTTCATGGTGGCTAGAAACTGGAAGATGAATGGATGTCCATCAATTGGAGAATGGGTGAATAAACTATGGTATATGAATGTTATAGAATATTATTGTTCTGTAAGAAATGACCAACAGGATGAATACAGAGAGGCTTGGAGAGACTTACGTGAACTGATGCTGAGTGAAATGAGCAGGACAGGAGATCATTATGCACTTCAACAACGATATTGTATGAGGATAAATTCTGATGGACATGGCCATTTTCAATAATGAGATGACTCCGACCAGTTCCAATTGTTCAGTGATGAAGAGAGTCATCTACATCCAGAGACAGGACTGTGGGAACTGAATGTGGATCACAACATAGCATTCTCACTGTCTGTTATTATTTGCTTGCTTTTTGTTTCTTTTTTCTCCGTTTTTCTTTTTCTTCCTTCTTGTTCTGATTTTTCTTGTGCAACTGGATAGCTGTGTGAATATGTTTACACATATTGGATCTGGCATGTAGTTTGGCATATTTAGCATGTATTGGACTGCCTGCCAGGTGGGGGAGGGAATGGAGGGAAGAAGGGGAAAATTTGCAGCAGGGAGTTATGCAGGGGTCAATGATGGAAAAATTACCTATGCATATGCTTTGTGAATAAAAAGCTTTAAAAAAAAAAAAAAGGAACTCCACACACTTTGTAAAAGGCTGGAATACAGGCAGCAGATCTTACTTTCTGTATTTTACTCTGTATCTTATTTTCTAAGATTGTATCTGGATTTGGAGATAGCCCAGAGGCTAATTCCTTAAAAACCTGAAGATGCTCTGGAACAGGGGAAGGGGCAAACAAGTTGTGTGGACTGTGGCCTAAATGGACTGCTTTTGAGCTTTGAAAAATGAGATGAACAATCTTATTATGTGAAAACAGAACCATCAAATTATGGTATATGAAGGTTATGGAGTATTACTGCTCTGTAAGAAATGACCAGCAGGATGAATACAGAGAGGCCTGGAGAGACTTAAATCAACTGATGCTGAGTGAAATGAGCAGAACCAGAAGATCACTGTACACTTCAACAACAATACTGTATGAGGACGTATTCTGATGGAAGTGGATATCTTCAACATAAAGAAGATCCAACTCACTTCCAGGTGATCAATGATGGACAGAAACAACTACACCCAGGGAAGGAACACTGGGAAGTGAATGTAAACTGTTAGCACTAATGTCTGCCTACCCAGGTTACTTATACCATCAGAATCCAACTCTCAGCGTGCAACAAGAAATTTGGTTTTACACACATATATTGCATCTAGATTATACTGTAACACATGTAAAATGTATGGGATTGCCTGTCATCTAGGGGAGGGAGTAGAGGGAAGGAGGGGAAACTTTGAAAAAGTGAATACAAGGGATAATGTTGTAAAAAAAAATGCCCATGCATATATACTGTCAAAAAATTTTATAATTATAAAATCAATTTAAAAAAGAAAAGAAAAGAAAACAGAACCATCATGAACCATTTTGGCACCTGGACAATTTAGTTTGGAGAGAGAAGAGTGCCGTGGTGGGAGATGAAAAGACTGTGAGACACTGAAAGACTGAAGGGTGAGGGAAGAGGAGGGAGTTCTCCAGAAGCAGGAGTGGCCTACCATTGGGAAGCTTTCAGTTTTGACTAATTATTCTAGCTAGCTGGTTATCGGTGCCCTTTAAATTTTGTTGCCTTAGTTCTGAGCCCCAGTCTATCACCTTAGTTATGCATGAGTATAAAAATGTGATTATGAAATAATGCTTGAGAGGGGGAGCATGACATTGGGGATGGAGGACTGTCCTTAGAAAGTCTGCCTCTGACATTTGCTGGTTAGGTGACCCTACATGAATTCCTTAACTTCTCAATGATCTTGTCTAGGCAGCTAAGACTATTAAATTGGTGAGAAGTTGCTGGTCTGCCTTGATGTGGAATTCACAGTGCTGAAGGACTGAGAGCTCCTCAAACTAATAGAATCACATGACTGGACCAACCAAATCAAACTAAACCATAGAATCATAGACTTCGAACTAGAAGAGACTTAAAAACCATATAGTTTGATCCCCTCATTTTTACAGCCAAAGTAACTGAGACTTATAGATAGAAGTTAATTGACTTGCCCATAATCACACCAGTAGTAAATGTCAGAGGTGGGAGAGAAATCCTAATAATATTTAAATAAGTTGTGATTTCTTAAGCATGGCAAACTCCTGGTGTGATGATTGCTTTTACCAATACCAATAAATCTTTGGGAGTTGTTTGTGACATTCAGAGATTAAAGATGAACTCAAGTTCATAATTTGGTTCCATTCAAATCAGCAATTATTAGGCACCTTTGTTGTTCAATTATTTTCATTTGTGCCTGTCTCTTCATGACCCTATTTGGCGTTTTCTTGGCAAAGACATTGGCATGGTTTGCCATTTCTTTCTCCAGCTCATTTTACGGACAAGGAAACTGAGGCAAACAAGGTTAAATGACTTGCTCAGGTCACATAGGTAGTAAATTTTTGAGGCTGGATTCAAAGGCCAGGAAGATTGCCAAGTATCTCTGCCAAGAAAATCCCCATTGGGGTCACAAAAATGGACACAACTGAAAAAATGACTGAATAGCAGCAAATATATTTAATAATGACCTTTTACTAGATGGTAAGAATATAGAGATAAAAAAAGAAATAGGTCCCTTTTGGAGAGTATATTTTACTCAGTCATCACTCAATCAATTAAGCATTTGCTTTAGACTGTGCACTCTCCATCTTGGGAAAAAGCAGAGTTGTTGGAGACAACATGTCAGCCAGATCTGTACAAGCCCGGTGGTTTGTCCTCCTTTCTTGAAGAGAACCAATCACTATGTTGACGTCAAGGTATAGAATGTCTGACTATGGCTGGGGAGACCATTACAAGTCAGAAGACTATCACAGGTTGGGCACAAATAGGCCACACGAACATTTGTAGGAGGGATGGCTCTAACTTTATGTATCTCATGTTTCTTTTAAATTCCCACAATTCTGCTTTGCTTTGCTTTGCTACTGTGTTTTCTCTGTTGAGAGCACGCCATAATGGGAGGTCCTATGCTAGTGTCTCCCATGTCTCCCAATCAATTCCGGAGGTTTTCTGAGAGACTTTGAGAGTATTCTTGTGTGTTTTCAATAAATAGTCTTTTAGGTGAACATACATTTGACATTAGAACAAGATGGCCAGCCCTTTAATAAGTTGTGCTCTCTGCAGTAGATTTTGGATGCTAGAGAAAGGACCTCAGTATCTGGTACCTTATCCTGCCAGGTGATCTTCAGAACCTTCCTAAGATAATTCAAACCAAGAGATTCCGTTTCCTGGCAAGGTGCTGGTACGCTGTCCAAGGTCCCTAAACATATAACAGATCCCTCTTCTCTCCCACACGTTCCTTCCCAACCTCCCAAACACTGAGCTACCACTGGTGATACATGTATCAACTTCATCTGTGTACATCCTTGGAAATCATACTGTCAAGGGAAGTGAACTTATCTACAACATCCAGAGTTTTCCATTTTCTGTAAATCTACAAAATCCTGGTGGATAGAGGATAACCTCAGAAAGAAAGGCAACAGCAATCGGGGATGGGAGACTGGAAAAGACCCTGCAGAAACTCTGATTTGACCTGAATCTTGAAGAAAATTAGGAAGAAACTAGGGGTGGGGGCAAACAGGGTAACATGCCAGTGCAAAGATATGGAGAGTGTCATGTGTGAGGGACAGCAAGGGAGCCAAAGTGGCTGAATCATAGAATTCATGGAGGGGAGCAGGGTATAAAAAGATTGGAAAAGTAGGAAGATGCTAGTTTGGCAAAGCTTTAAATGCCAAACAGAGGACTTGATATTTGACCACAGAAGCAATAGGAAGTCATTGCAATTTTATGGAGGGGAGGGATGACATGATTGTAGAGGAATGGAAGATGGATTAGAATGAGATAAGGCTGAAAGAAAGGAGACCTTGGGTGTGGAACATTGCATATATTTTCAGTCTTTTCAAAGTATTGCTTAGGTTTGCTAATTCTTTCCTCTTTTACTTTTAAGAAAAAGAAAACAATTTTGTTCTATGAAATGACTATCTGAGAGGAGATAGGTAAAGCTTTTTAAGGGGAAATTTAGGTGCTAAAAATGAAGATGTCGGTTATTTTAAGTGCGTGGTACTGTAGTTGAGAGGGGATGATTGCCTGAAATGTAAAGGTACCTGTATGGATGGAAATAAAAGGACTTATACCAGAGATGTGAAGTTAAAAGGGATGAGATTTGCCCATTGATTGGATGTGAGGGGTGAATAAGAGTGAGAAGTCAAGAATGATACTGAGATTGTGAGTCTGGGTGACTGGGAGGATAGTTGTGCTCTTGACAGTAAATGGGGGATGGGGAGGGTGGAGTTTATCAAGAAATAAGAACTCAAGGGAAAAAAAATTAATTTTGTGTTGGCCATGTTTAGTTTACTGTGAATAGGACATCGTTTGAGATGGCCAAAAGGCACTTGTCAACATAGGACTGGTGCTCAGGAGAGAGGTTAGGGCTGGATATATAGACTTTGGGGAAGTATCTGAATAGAGAAGATGACTGAGCTTTCTACATTTTACAGACAAGGGAGGTGAGGTTCAGAGGGTAGAGGTGACTTGCTCAGGATTACCCAGTAGCTCTGAAAGGAAGGGGGAGCAGAAGGGGATTATGGAATTGGATAAACTCCCTAAAAAAGGAACCACAATTTAATTGCGATAACAAGACAAAACCAAAGAAGATAGCAGGAAGTAACATAAGATAGGACATAAGTACTATGTGGTACAGTGCAAATGATGAAATTCAGTGATACATTTAGAAGGAACGGAACCTGGGCTAGATCTTAAATAGTAATTAGAATTGGGATGTGCTGGGGAATAAGAGGATACTCCAAGTAAAGAAGAACTACCTGCCAATGGTAGAAGGGAAGGAGTGTTGATTTTAGAGTCAATAATTGGTATGAAATATTGTCTCTGCCATAGTAAATAACAATAATCCAGGGTGACTTTCGGCAAGACATTATCCCAATTCTATACCTCAGTTTCCTCATCTGCAAAATGAGAGGATTAAACCAGATAGTTACTAGGACATTATCTTGGCTCTAACCTGGGCCACAGTAGAGTGGGGGAGGGGGGTTAGGGATCTCTGTATTTGTCCTCTGACTGCCAGCCTGGTCCCCAGAATCCTCTGCTGGCCCCAGTCTGGAATGGTAGATAGAATGCAGTCATTGGAGACAAAAAGAGCTGGAATCGAATCCTGTCTCTGGCCATTTCTAGTTTTGTGAGCTTGTGACTTCAGTATTTCCAAGATCCAGCTTTCTCATTTACAAAATAGAGACAACCATAGAATCTACTAATAGGCTTGTTGTTTATTTATTTATTTATTTTTAAGACACATTGCTTTATGAATCATGCTGGAAGAGAAAAATCAGAGCAAAGGGGAAAACCATGGGAAAGATTAAAAAAAAAAACAAAAAACAGGAAAAGAAATAAACATAGCATGTGTTGATTTACATTCCGTCTCCATACTTCTTCTGGATGCAGATGGAGGTTTCTAACCAAAGTCTATTGGGATTGCTTCAGACACTGAACCACTGTGAAGAGCCCAAGTCTTTTACAATCGATCATCTCACATTTTTGCTGTTGTGTACAATGTATTGTTTCTCATAGCATCAGTTTGTGTAAATCTTCCCAGGCTTTTCTAAAATCGGTTTGTTTATCATTTCTTATAGAATAATCTTATTCCATTATCATAATGTACCACAACTTGTTCAGCCATTCTCCAGTTGATGGGCATCCACTCATTTTCCATTTCTTTGCTACAACAGAAAGGGCTAATACAAACATTTTTGAACACGTGGGTCCTTGTCCCTGCTTTACATAGTGTTGTTGTGAAGGCTAAATGACATGATATTTGTAAAGTGTTTTGCAGACTTGAAGAGTAATATGGACACCAGGTAGTATTATAAATAAATGCTTCCTTTCTTCCTCCCCACTCCTTCCTTCCTTCCCTTCTTTTCTCCCTTCCTTTCTCCCTTCCTTCCCTTCTTAATCTCTTCCTTCCTTCCTTCCTTCCCTCCTTCCTTCCTCCCTCCCTCCCCTTTCCTTCCTTCCTTCCTTCCCTTCTTAATCCCTTCCTTCCTTCCTTCCTTCCTTCCTTCCTTCCTTCCTTCCTTCCTTCCTTCCTTCCTTCCTTCCTTCCTTCCTTCCTTCCTTCCTTCCTTCCTTCCTTCCTTCCTTCCTTCCTTCCTTCCCTCCTTCCTTTTTCTCTTCCTTCTCTCCTCTCCTCATTCCCTTCCTTCCTATCCAAGGTGGGATGGGATGGCCGGGAGATGAGACTTGCAGCCCAAGGTTTCTGGAAGCCAGGCATTTGAGAGTGGGCCCTAGGCACACAGAGCCCCCTGGCCAGCTGAAGTTGGTCCAGAGCATCCAAAGTCATACACAGCAGCACAGCTCCCCCCCCCCCATTACCCCCTCCTTTCCAGCCTTTCAGTTTGCTGCTATGAAAGAGCAATGGTGCGAAGTTTGGGGGAGAAAAACAGGAAGCAGCAGCAGAGAGAGCTAGAGACTGAGGCGCCTAAGTGAGCTCAGGCACTCCCCCTCAGCCCCCAACTTCACACCACAGGGCTGCTCTCAGTCACACGGAACACGGGGAGAATTACGGGAAGGCGCTGAGGTGTCTGGCCCAGCCCCGGCCCCATGGGGGGAAGGAGGGGACAGTCCAGCTCACCCTCCCATTCCCCCCCCCAACCCTGTGCTAGCCCTTGTGGGTTTTGTTTTTCAGCAAAGCTCCCATCTAGATGGAGATGTGAGAGAAGTGGCCAGCCCCAAGGTGGGGCAGGGGTGGGGAGGAAATGTGTTACCCTCTGGTCGGTGGTCTGCCCTCAGATGTCTGGAGGGTCTCTTTCCCAGAACCCGGTTTTCTGACCCTAAGAAAACAGCCAATAGTACTGGCTGCGGTGGGGGGGGGTCCATCCCCCTACAAGGACCTACTTGCTTTGAGCCAATTTGAAACTCATCAAATTTGCCTTTCTGGACTCCTGGCTTTCTGCTTTAAAGCAAACAAAGCCCGATCCCCTAGCCTAAATTTCTACCCTTGAGTTTCAGGCCATTCCCTTAAGATTTAGATCCCTCTGACGATGGAAATATCCCAAGGAGATATAACCCTTGAAGCTAACAGTTATTCACACAGCAGTGTGAAGGGGTTTCCAGTCTTTTTCTGGGAGTTTTTGATAGGGAAGAAGGACAAGTGAGAAGGGGGGAAGTCATATCTGACAAAGGTGGGGAGGGGGGACTATGGAAGGTAAAATGTACAGACATGATGTCATTGGGCTCCTGTCTAAGTTGGAGTGCCGTGGAAAATTGTTGTCCGTCCTTTATTTACAGACAGGACCAGTGACATCAGGAGAGTGATGTCTTGGTTCGCCCCTCAGCTGGATGTAAGCAGGCAGAACTGCTCTAAGTCACCAGCCTCACTCTGTCTTTCAGAGGTAGGGAAGTCCAGTGGTAAGCCAAAAATCACAACAATGGATGCAATGGATGACATTGGTGTCTTCAATGTCTGACCAAGCTCTAAGTGTTCCATAGTCCTTGCTTCAGCCGCCTTCATGGCCTTTGAAATAAATCATGTTCATTGACCTGTTGCACCGGTTCACATGCTTGGGATAGATTCTCCCCCGCCCCCCCCACCCCAACTCATTCAGAGGTTTGGGGCTTTTTGCTGACAGTGTTCAGAAAGTGATGCTATTTGAGTGGTCTAGCTTAGTGGCTATAAAAGAGTTGTTAAGAATCCCCTTTAAATCAGCCACAGGTTCTAGGAGTGAAAGAATTCACTCATTCCCGAATTATTAGTTGCAAAATGAAAGTTTATTGTTAGATAGAAGTCAGTTTAGACTGATTTCTAAAGTGGTAAATCTATGAAAAATGGAGTTTTGCACTGAGAATGCAGTTCTCAGTGGACAGAAGGTCCTGGCAGCAAAGGGAGCTACCTAGATTCATCTGCAAAAGACCTTCGATGAAGGAAGCTGTTATATTGGATCTTCGTGGGGGATCGGACGGCCCAAGCAGGTCAGACCCAGTGGGGGCTGGGACAGCCCAATCTCCTGTTGGAATTAACACTTCAAAGGGATGCTTTCTGACCAGGATTTCTAATCGAATCAAAGGCCCTGGCATCCTGGAAAGATAACTTGTCTAGGGGGATATGTCTTCCCCAGGAGGAGCTGAGAATCTGAAGGGATCATAGATCAATAGGAAATAGTTTCTTAAAGGGACCACAACCCGCTTCAAAAGGCCTAGGACTTGTGGTGTGAGGGTTGTCCATCCATCTTTGGTGCCCATCTGTTACCTGACTCACCCGTAATCCAAGAAGTTGTAGCGTAAACCATGAGTAAACCCCAGTAAAACCATGAAAAGTAAGCTACATCGGAAATGAGAGAGCAGAAAATGCTGTTGGGCCCCTATAGCGCCAGGTCTGGAGGGGGGAACACTCATCTCCCTGAGTTCTAATCTGTTCTGACTTGCTACTCACTGTTACCTTACTCATTTATTAGCTTATTACTAGCCGTGTAAGCCTGGCAAGACCTTTGTCTCAGTTTTCTCACCTACAAAATGGGCTGGAGAAAGAAATGTCAAAGCCATTCCAGAATCTTTACGAGAAGACCCCCAAATAAGATCACAAAAATCACATAAGATTGAAAAACACTGAGCAATCACAAATGTATTGTGTCTCAGGAGACAGAGTCATGTGCTGCTGTCTCCTCTTCCCCACCCTGCTCATTCTCAGGGCTATGCTAGAGCCACTTCCTACAGACTTGTGAGAACCTGATTGTTAAATTTTCAATGTGACTAATTATACCTTGAAAAACCGCAGGGGATAGAGCACCAGCCCTGAATTCAGGAGGACCTGAGTTCAAATCTGGTCTCAGACACAACACTTCCTAGCTGTGTGACCCTGGGCAAGTCACTTAACCCCAGCCTCAGGCAAAAAAAAAGAAAAACCTCAAATGACAAATCTCAGCTTGATTTATTGTTTTGTTGATTGTTTAGTCTTAAGAAGGTGATAAAAACACAGAATAAACTTAAAAGTGCACTGTATGTATGTATATATTTGTAGAGCTGATTGTTAAACATTTACCAGCACAGTCCCACCTACTCTCCCGCTTCCCTCAAGTTATCACCTCTAAAGGTCATGCTGCTGTACTTACTGAGTTTGACCTTAGACAAAAGCCACACAATTTATGGGGCCATGACTAAGAATTCTTATGCCTAGAGCAAATTCTATTGGGGGATTCTGTAAAAGCAGAATTTAAAAACCAAATACTAACAGGCCCAATCTCTTTAGAAGGAGCGATGATCTAAATCCAAGTGACATATAGTTTTTTAATTCTCCAACCAACAACAAAGCAATGGGTTAAATATAGCAATCTTTTTAAATATATTTCCATAGTCATCATGTTGTGCAAGAAAAATCAGACCGAAAGGGGGAAAGAACACAACCAACCAACAAACAAACAAAAAATATGAAAATAGTATGCTTTGACAGTCTCCATAGTTCTCTGTGGATGCAGATGGCATTTTCCATCCCAAGTCTCTTGAAATTGCCTTGAATCATTGCACTGTTGAGAAGAGCCAAGTCCATTACAGCTGATCATCACATAATGGTGTTGTTACTGTGAACGATGTTGTCCTGGTTCTGCTCACTTCAGTCTGCATCAGTCTTTCTAGGATTTTCTTTCTATAAGTCTTTCTATAAGTCTTTTTAGGATTTTCTAAAACTATTTACACAACATAGTGGTATTCCATTATATTTGGTGGGGGCAGCGTCTAGGGGAAATGTAGCAATAACCCTGAGCTCCCCTGGCTTTAGGAGCACTATAGTTTTACACACATTGCTGGTTGGCAGATAAGCAATATGGTTGCCAATGTTCTTAAGGTCCCCTGGCCTTGACTTCTACAAACATTGCCAGCTGTCAGTGATAACAAAGTTTCCAAGACAATGATGAATAGACAACCCCTTAAAACCCCATAAAATTAGCAAATCAGTGACATGAAGAACCTGGTCCCTCTAACTTGCTCCCATAAATTTATCTTCTGCTCCTGGTTCTTTGTTAAATTCTTTTGGAACTTAGCTCGCTTCAACTGGCATTAGTTGTAATAAACTTTGACCCTTGACTTGGAGATGGTTCCAAGCCTGCAAATTCTTTTGAGATACTTCTCAATGCCAGTCTGGAACTCCAACCATTTGGGGGTCTCCTTTAAACCTCAACAATATTTATATACCATTACTTGTTCAGTCATTCATCTATTGATAGGCGTCCCCTTAGCTTCCAGCTCTTTGCCACAGCAAAAAGAGCTGCTGTAAATATTTTTGCACATATGGGTCTTTTTCCTCTTTCTTTGATCTTTAGGGATATAAGCCTAATAATGGTATAGCTGAGTCAAAAAGTATACACAGTTTAGTGACTTTGAGGGTATAAGTCCAAATTAATTTCCAGAATGGCACAATTCTTCCAACAGCACATTAATGTGCCTGTTTTCCCACAGCCCCTCCAACAGGTGTTAATTTCTTTTTTTGTCATCTTTGCCAATCTGATGGGTGTGAAATGCAGCCTCTCAGAGTTGTTTTAGTTTGTATTTCTCTAATTGTTAGTGATTTGGAATATTTTTTCATATGGCTTTTAATAGCTTAGATTTTTTTCTTTTGAGAATTGCCTCCTTATATTCTTTGGTAATTTATTAATTAGATAATTGATTTTTTGTCTTCTTTTTTCTCAAACGTATTTTATCTTCCCAATTACATATAAAGGTAGTTTTCAACATTCATTTCTATGAGGTTTTGTGGTCCATATTTTTTCTCACTTCTTTACCACCTCTTTCCCCAAGACAGCAAGCAATCTGATATAGGTTATACATATATAATCCTTCTCAACATATTTTCATATTTGGCATTTTGTGTAAGAAAAATCAGACTAAAAGGAAAAAAAGAACTAGAAAGAAAAAGCAAACAAACAGAAATGAAAATACTATGCTTTGAGCCACATTCAGTCTCCATTGTTCGCTCTCTGGAAGCAGAGGGCATTTTCTAATCCAAGTCCATGGAATTTTCTTGGATCATTGTATTGCTGAGAAGAGCTAAGTCTATCATAGTTGATCATCACATGATCTTACTGTTACTGTATACAATATTCTCCTGATTCTGCTCACTTCACCTAGCATCAATTTATGTCAGGTTCTTCCACTGCCTTCTTTTAAAAAAAAAAATTATTGATATTTTTTGTTTTTTCTATCACCAGAATTTCATCCAGTATCTTCTCCTTTGTTTTTTCCCAGAAAGCCACTCAATATAATAAATATCTTAAAGGGGAAAAAAAAGAAAAAGGGAAAGAAGAAAAATCAACAAACTAGATGAATATATGGGAACAATCTGAAAATGTATGCAATGTACCATGCTTGTGGTTCTCCCATCTCTGTGAAAAATGTGGTGGACACTCTTCTTTTGGCCATATTTGTTAGGATTTTTACAAGGTGCTAAGAGTGGAATGGATAGAGACAATAATTATCTCATTTAGCATGGTTCAGTATGATTGATCTGATGTTAGGAGATGTTACAGGCCAGAACTTGAAAGAAGGTACTGAGTAGAATTGAAGAGATAGTGATTTAATCCTACAACAAACAATGGTTTCCTAGTGATATAATGATTGGTATATACTCAGTGTGGGGCATATAAAGAGGAGGTCTCAGGGCCAGAAAGGACAAGCACACTAGAAGCTCATTCGGAGGAAGCCAGAGACAGAAGCTGGCAGAGGCAAAGGACTAGCGGCAGGAGCTCAAGGAACTAAGGAGAGAGATAGGCCTCTAGGAAAGCTAATCGGGCCCAAGGAAGGAGACAAGACTTGAAGGAAACAATAAAGGATTTGGACTTTAATCCCTGGCTGCCCTTGTGGGGATTACTGGCTGCCTCCAGAAGCCCCCCAAGAAACCTGCTCCCAAGAGAACATTATATTTTATAGAAGAATATTACACATATTGGTTCATATTTGGAACATATTGCAACATTCATTTTTATCATTCACTTAATGTATGTAGTTATGGTCATTATGTGTTGTTTTCTTGGCTCTGCTTACTTCATGCTGCATCAGATGATTAAGTTTTTCCATCCTCTTCTGTATTTATCATACTTGTTTTTTCTTAGAATAGTTATATTCCATTATCTTCTTGTACCATAATTCGTTTATACATTCCCCAATTAATGGGCATCCACTTTGGTTCTAATTCTTTGCTACTACAAAAAGTGAGGCTATAGATATTTTGGAGACCTTCTTCTCATCAATGACTGCCTTGGGATAAAAGCCTGATAACAGAATCTGTGGTTCAGTCGGCATGAACATTTTAATGACTTTATTTGTGTAAGTCTAAGTTGCTTTTCAAAATCTTTGTACCAAGTCATAGATCTACCAACAATCCATTGATGTATCTATTTAACTACAACCCATCAATCCTGACTATTCCCATCTTTTGCCATCTTTGCTAATTTGGAGAATATGAGGATTGTTTTGATTGCCTTATTAATAAGAGAATAGAAGAGCTTGCAATTCTATATACCATTGGTATATCCATCTCTTAGCTCAAAGCATTTTCTCTGACAGTCCCGCAATCCCAGAAAGGTCTTCCTCTTCAGCTCCCAACTACTGATCTCCCTGACTTTCTTTTAATCTCAGCTAAAAGCCCATCTTCTTCATGAGCTTCTCCTTCCCCAATTCCTCTTCATTCCAGTGCTTTCCCTCTGTTAATTATTTCCTATTTAGTCTGTATATCACTTGCTTTGTATACATTTTCTTGCAGGATGTCTCTCCTATTTGACTGTCTGCTTCTTGAGGGCAGGGATTGTATTTTGCCCTTTTTTTGGGTACCCCAGCACTCAGCACAATGCTTGGCACATAATAGACACCTAATACTTTTTTTTTTTTTTTTGCTGAGGCAATTAGGGTTAAGTGACTTGTCCAGGGTCACACAGCTAAGACAATATATTTTAAAAATTTTAATTAATTGATTCTGCAGAAACTTTCCAATTTCATGTAATCAAAATTATATATTTTATCTTTTGCAATTACCTCTATCTCTTCCTTGGTTAAGAATATATCTACCCATATTAGTAAGAGATATATGATTTGATTCTTTTCTGATTTTAAAAATATCATTATTATTAAATATACTATGAATATACTATATTAAAATCATGTATCAATTATTCTTTATTGTGGAGTATGGCATAAGGTATTATCCTAAATTTAATTTCTGCTGGATTGCTTTCTTTCCAGCAGTTTTTAAAAATAAAATAGAAAGCTTTTTCTTAAATAATTTATATTTTTCGCTTTCTATAAAACATGGTGTTATTAATTTCCATTGTGCTGAGGACTGGGATACAAAGAAAGGCAAAAGACAGTAACTTGAGATCTCAAAGTGCTAATCCCACTTCATCTGTATCTTTTCTTCATTATTTACTTTAGTAGTCTAACTTGTTTCTCCATGAATTTTGGTTTTGTTTTATTGAGTTTTGTAACTTTTGAGTTTGGCATAGCATGAAAACTATAAATTAACTTCCGTAATTTTTAATATATTGGAATGATCCAGTCATGAGCACTGAATATTCCTCCAGCTTTTTAGGCTGTTGGATGTTTCTTTGAGAAGCGCTTTGTATTTGATTCTAAGTCTTTTGTGTGCTTTGGTAGACTCATTGCCAATTATTTTATGCATTTTGGTAGTCATTTGGAATAGCATTTCTTTTTCCAGGGAGTAGATTTTTAAAAGTCAACTTCATAAGCACATGATTGGGGGGGGGGGAAAGAGACATGGTTTGACAGCTGCATGTGGGGAAAAGATTTCAAGATTTAAGTGGATAGCAAAGTCAACATGAGTCATCAGTGTGATGTGGCAGCCATGTGCTCTTGGACTACAGTGAGAATATCAATTTCAGGAATCAGGAGGTCGAGAGTCCCTTGTACTTAACCTCAGACAGATCACATCTGGATATTCTGAGAAGCATCTTTTAAGACGGGCATGAGAAACCTGGAGAGTAGAGGAATCAGAATGGTGAAGGATCTTGAATTCATGTCCCATGAGGATTATTTATTAGTTGCCTTAATTGACAATTCTAATCAAATTCCTACATACTCCTCCTTCCCCCAACACTTGGGATGCATCGTCTCTTCAGTTCTGTCTTTTAGAATCCCTAGCTTCCCCCTCCACATTGTGGTTTTTTGGTTCCCACAAGCGGCTAATGGCATGAGTGGATAGAGGGCTGCAAATGGAGTCAGGAAGCCCTGAGTTCAGATCCAGCCTCAGACACTTAACCTCTACTTCACTTGTAAAATGATAATAAGAGCACCTACTCTTACGAGTTATTGTGTGGATCAAATGAGTTAATATTTATAAATCATGAAGCAAAATGCCTGGTTTATGATCACTGTATACATTTTAGATCTATTCATATTGTTATTATTATTGCTAGGACCTTCCCCCACATTAACCTATCTTAACTTTGTATATATTTTGTATCTATCTAGATGTGAATTTGTTGTTTTCTTGCACAGGAACAGAAACGTCTTGAGGACAGGGGTTGTTTCATGTTTGTATTTGTAGTCTCCCACTGTATCACCACGACTGGAACATAGTAGGTGCTTAATAATGCTCATTGATTGATTGGGTGAGTAGTCCTGTTCTGAGAATGAAGTAGGGCAAAGTCTTAAGCTCATAGGTTTAACACCATTCTCCTCCTCCTCTTCCTCCTACTCCTTCTTCTTCCTCTTCTTCTTCTCCTCCTCTTCCTTCTTTTGTTTTTCCTCCTCCTCCTCCTTTTTCTCCTTCTTCTATTTCCCTGTCTTCATCTTTTCAGACTCAGGACCAAACTGAGAGACAGGGGAGAGGAAGGAGAGACAAAGAGGAGGAATCCTCTACAGTGGTTCCATCAGCTTTCCCCAATAATGAAGGAGGAGGAGAGGATAGCTGAGAAATTGGCTTTATCTTCCTTCCCAGTTGCTTCCATTTCTACCTCCCACATCCAGAAGGATGAAGAAGAATAAAAACAGGTTTCTTTCATGGCTTCCCCAGGCTTCCATCCTTCCACATCCCATCCTCTTTGCTCCCATATCCCTTAGCATCTCTCACACAATTGGGAATGGGACCAGAAGAGCCATTTTATGGGTAAAGGGGATCTGTTGTGATCTTAGTTCCTAAACAGAAAATGCTCAGTGATCTGCTTTCCTAGAGGCCATTCACTTGCTACCATGGAATTACAGAATTTTATCATTAGAACAATGCATGAATCCCTTCTAGAATATTCCTGAAAAAAATGTTCATTCAACTACAATTTGAATATCTCTAGTGATGAGGAGCTCACTACCTTATGAGTTCTTGTCTTAATCAGAGATGGAGGTCTTAGGTGAGAGTTGCTTCATCTCTAGGAAATGTGTGATCTGTGCTCTCTGTCACACACACAACACACACACACACACACACACACACACACACACACTAAGCCATATAGGCAAGACAGGGATAAGATTAGATGAAATAATGTGAAGGTTGAAACCAAAAGACTTTGGCCAGAACACTCCTGGAGAAGCCTTCCTTGGGAGAGTTTGCAGCTAATCTCTACCAGACTCACTAGCTAAAAAGCCAGGGACAGAACTGTGGTATGTAGCCTTTATCTTCATGTAACCAACACCTATATGTCTATTTGAGGAGAGAACTATTTATTTTATTAAAAGTTTTAATAACAATTACAATATATACTAATAAACAATCAAACCTGAGATTGGTAATCAATTCTGAAGACACCAGAAGAGACTTTTAAAGTATTATTATGTTCCAGACACAGTGCTAAGGACAAAAGGAATATCATCGAGGTGCAGAACCCCTTCTCAGGATGGAAGAGATGATGATGGAGAGAAAGCCAAGCTACTCAACTATTACTCTGATTCTGTTTTCTCTTTCAAGTAGAGTGATCTCCAAACTGGGAAGAATAGACTAAAAATGGTAGACAATGAGTCAAAAAGCAAGATAAAATAAAAAAGAAATCGCAAGTAAGAACCCTGCTTCCTCTCAGTGAGGTCAAGTTATCTGTATCAGCATAATGAAAACCTGGATGCATTGATATGCTGATAAATATTTAATAACCAGCCCTTTGGGATGAAAAAGTATGTGTAACACATTTTAAAGATTAATATGTACTGTTAGCATTTTATTTATCACTTTCTTAAGCTTGAGAAAATTAACAAAGTGATAAATCAAGTCCTGATTTTTAACATTCTCAGATTTCTGAGGTGAATATGTTCACACTAGAAATTTAACAATCAGCTTTCTAATTAGAGCTGGCTCTGGCATACTTCCCTCTGGGTGGCATTTCTGAGTTACTGTTAATGATCTTTGAGAAGTTTGGAGAAGAGAAGAGGATCTGTAGAATGGGAGATAGGCAAATATTGTCCTGATTTTCAAAAAAGTAAGAGGGAAGATTTTTCAAATTACAGAGCAGTGAAAACTTGACTTTACTTCCTCACAAAATTCTGGGATGTATTCCTAAAAGGATAGAGTGAACATTTTAGAGAAGGAAGCTGTGGTTGGGTTTTTTAAGAAAAGGTGAGATAGGGCAGAAATGGAAAATATCCTGGGGAATTGACACAAATATCGAACATCCAGAACTAGAATGAGTCAGTAGATGGGGAAAGATTGAAGATGAAAGAGACAAGAGAGAAAGGGAATGATCTCCCTCCTGGGGAAGAGAGGAAACAATGAGTCAGAAAGCTTGGTCATCATAAAGAAGATCTAGCTCACTTCCAGCTGATCAGTGATGGACAGAAACAACTACACCCAGAGAAGGAACACTGGGAATTGAATGTAAATTGTTAGCATTACTGTCTATCTACCCAGGTTACTTATACCTTCGGAATCCAATTCTTAACGTGCAACAAGAAAATGGGATTTACACACATATATTGTATCTAGGTTATACTGTAACACATGTAAAATGTATGGGATTGCCTGTCATCTAGGGGAGGGAGTAGAGGGAGGGAGGGGAAAATCTGGAAAAATGAATACAAGGAATAATGTTATAAAAAAATTACTCATGCATATATACTGTCAAAAAATTATAATTATAAAATTAATAAAATAAAAAAAGAAAGCCTAGGTCAGTCTTGAAGAAGAAAAAGGCCTTTTCTTTCTCATAGGAAAGCAAAGGAGCAAGGTGGAGGGCTTTGGACAGGTTGGGCAAGCAAGATGAGAGCTCGAGTTGGAAATGAGCTAGGAGACAAGGGGGTGGTGGGGGATGTTAGGAGCTTCAGAAGACAGGAAAAGATTTGGAAGGACTACTATGAGAAGTGTGTTAGAGAGCCCATTCATTAAAAATAAGTGAATTTCTGCATAGCAGGGAGAGTCCAGTTGAGATGAGAATATGAATTTGTAGTAGATTCAGTCAACACAATGGCCAAAATTTCTCCAACAACTCTCAGCAGCGTAAGAGTGCAGAAGGCCAATGGGGAGGATGATTGAGAGATAAAGAATAAGGTGTGATTCCCCATCCCCTTCCCATAGCTGCTTGTAATTTGCTTTCATTTTTTATATATTTACAGAAATTATTTTAATCTATTTATGTAGTTATATGTGTTCTACAATCACCTCTGACACTTTGTGATCCCCTGTGGGGTTTTCTTGGCAAAAACACTGGAATATTTTGCCATTTCCTTTTGCAGCTCATTTTACCTATGTGGAAATTGAGGCAAACAAGGTTAAGTGATTTGTTCAAGGTCGCAAAACTAGAAAGTTTTTGAGTCCGGATTTGAAATCAGGTCTTCTGGATGCCAGACTTGGCACTCTCCCTACTGCACCACCTTGCTGCCCCATTTATGTGTGTACATATACACCCACATGCACACACACAGAGTTATATAAATAGGAGTCACAGTGGAAAGAATCTAGACTTAGAGTCAGGAAAACCTGAGTTTAAATCCAGTCTCAGACACTTCCTAGCTGTGTGACTGTGCAACATGTCCTCATTGCAACATGAGAATAATAATAGCACCGGCCTCATAGGAATACGAGGATGCAATGTGATAATGTTTTTAAAAAACTGCAAACCTTAAAGAGTTTTAGAGTGCTATCTTTATAGAGAGAGATATTTTATAAGTCTATATTTTATGTGTGAATGTTTCAATCTGTATATATTTTTGTTTGTGTATATTTTATATGTGAATATATTCCAATATCTGTACATGTTTTTATTTGTGTATATTTTATGTGTATACATTTTAAATACATGTATATCTTTTTGTGTGTATATATTTGATATGGACGCATATTATATGTATGTTTTGTATATGCATATATTTTATTTCATGTGTGTATATATTTTTATAGGCGTATATATTTGATGTGTACGTATTTTCTCTTCAAGGAGAATGTAAGCTCTTAAAGTAAGGATGATTTCCTTTTTTTGTATCCCCAGAGGCTAGTACAGTGCCTGGCACATAACAGGTGCTTAATAAGTGCTTGTTGGTTGGTAGGGAAAGGCGGCGAGGGAAGCAAAGGTGGAGACAGAATATTCCTGAATTTGTTAACTATATGGTTAAGGAGGACGGAATGTAAGGCCAGAACAAGATGATGGACTGGCAGAATAAGGAGGGATAGATTAGCAAGGGGTATTAATGAGAATGAAGAATAGATTTTAAAGGACTGAGACATAGAATCGTAGATTTTAGAGCCGGAAGGAACCTTAGGGGATGATAAGAAAAGAGAATTTCATCGTTTGAACTCATGGAAGGGGAAATTTTGATTGAGGAGATCTAAATTTGAGGCTAGTGTAGACTCCTATCTGACACTGAGAGCCTCAGTACATTGTGGGCCCTCTCACTTATCTGGCTTGCTGCCCCCGTCACATCAGCTTTATTTGCTTTGCCACCAAGTTTGCCTTTTGGAGCGCTGCCTTTTTGGTTGAGGGGAGATTGGGAAAGCATTGAATTGGAAGACAGAGGATGTGGATTCAAATCCTGCCTCTTCAGTTACTAGCTACATGATTAATTTAAACCTTCTGGGTTTTTGTTTCCTCATCTGTAAAATGGAGGGCTACAAATCAGTTCTCTCTGAGGGTCCTTTCTCTCTAGATCCCAGCTCAGGTCCTCCTCCCAAGTGCCCCACTTCCCATCTTTTTTTTCTGGACTGAGTTCTCTCCTCAACGCTTCAGTCTGAGAGGTTTTTTCCCCAGAAGTTTCTCTGTCTAGGGGAGTCCCTGTATCTAAACATCTCCAAACTAAGATGAGGGAAAGGGGGATTCAAAATGAAAAGGGTCTCAGCAAGCAGAGAATCTTGTGCTGGAACAGAGGTGTTTAAGCAAAGAAAGGGGGGTGCTCTTCAGGGATGTTGTTGATGAGATTCTTGGTCAGTTGTGGGTTGGACTCTGTGACCACTGAATCCCCCGACAATGCTAAAATTTTGTCATTCCATTAATCTTTTTTTTTTGTCAAAATCCCTCTATTTTTATTGGATAAAGTCAAATACAATACTGCAGAGCTAATAATTTTCAAAGCCAAAGGTCTGTTTAATACTCCCAAACAACTGTGCCTGTTACAGCCCAAACTATACCAGCCTTCTTTTTTGACTCAAGTCCAAGAAGGCTATGCTGTGCAAAATTTCATCGAATACTTTCCTCACTGATGGGAGTCTTTGAAAGCAAATGTTCCCATCTTTATCCATTAATTTTTTTTTTCCCTGAGGCTGGGGTTAAGTGACTTGCCCAGGGTCACACAGCCAGGAAGTGTTAAGTGTATTTGATTTGAACTTGGATCCTCCTGAATTCAGGGCTGGTACTCTATCCACTGCTCCATCTAGCTGTCCCTCCATTAATCTTTTAACCTGGACACAACTTATGCTCTTTCAACAGGCTTCCTCTCATCTTAACCTGCTCACAGCCAATTGATGCAGTGCTCAGAAAGGTGTGAGTTCGTATCCTGCCTCAGACACTTTCTAGTTCTGTGCCTCTGGGCAAGTCATTTTAGTTCTGCTTGCCTCAGTTTCCTCATTTGTAAAGTAGGGATAATAATAATATCTACCTCATAGAGCTGTTTTGAGAATCAAGTAATAAAAGTTAGCACAGTTACAGATATGTAAATGCTAGCTATGATGATGGTAGAGCTCCATGGAACATCCTTCCCATTTTACAGATAAGGAAAAGGAGACATGTTTCATCAAGTAAGAGGCTTTCTGAGACTGAGGGAAGATGTGGGTCATGGGGAGTTTCTTAGTTCAAAAATACGGGAACATCAAGGGAAAAAAATATGGGAACATCAAGGGTTTGACCAGCCCTGTGACTTGCTGAAGGAGGATGAAGCTGTGGATCATGGGAAGTGATGAGGTGGATTAGTGGTTATAATGCACCAGTAGGTATAGAGAATAAAGAAAAATTGAGCCCCAATGCTGATGTTCTTGGGAAAGGAAGGAGAGTAAACTGGGGTCCACAGACCATAGTAATAAAGACCAAGGGGACAGGCAGCTAGAGCAAACTTTGGAAAGAGGAGAAGTTGCTGGGTGATGGAAGCATCTGGATGGTATCTTCTTCCCTGCCCCTCCCTTTTATATTTTGTCTTAGCCCAATATAACATAAACTCCCTGAGGGCAGGAATCATCTTTCCTTCTGCTAATATTTATATTCCCAGAGTTTGGCACACTGTAGGGCTTAATAAATGTGATTGCCTGACTGAGTGAATAGAGAGACATGTAGGCAGTGTAACAATAAAGTAGGTCACTGTATTAACCAACCATGATTCCAGAGTCTCCGTGCTGAAGCCTGATGCCCGCCTCGTGACAGACTCATGATGCAGGATGAGACATTTAGTTTTTGGATGTGGCCAGAGTAGGAATTTGTGCTGTTTGATTATGCGTGTTACAAGAGTTTTGCTTTTCTCTCTCATTTTCAAATCTTTTTTTTGTTACTCAAAACAATTATTAGTTTAAAAATTAAAGATAAAGAGATATTAAAATCTATCTAAAAATGAAACTCAAGAGCATTTGTTAAGTTCTTATGATGTTCTGGGCACTGTGCTAAGTGCTGGGGATAGAAATATTAAACAGGATCTTAGATTCTGAGGAGGGAAGATGGAGCAGGGAAAGGGAATAGAGAAGAATCAGCACATTTTGGAAATGGCTGAGAGGTAGGAGGAGAGCCATGGTCCCTGAGTTCAAGAAAATAGAAGAGAAGATCCTGGATGAAAGGGAGTTTAGGGAGTGGTTCCAAGTGGAAGGGGATTTTACTTCTTTTAGAAGCTCTGAGTAACAAGATAATAACAAGACTAGGAGGTGGGGAGGGGAGGGCTTGTGTTTCAGGAGCTGGGAGCCTTTTAGTCATTAACCAGGGGAAATCCCAGTTGAGCCCTCACCCCCTCCAGAGTGATGACTCAGGTGGAGTAGAGAGGGGGAAACATATTTTCTCTCCAAGCACAGGAAAAACAAAACCTGAAGTGAAGACAATGGGAAATGTAGACAGTTCTTCTGACCAGACAAGGACCTGTCTCCAGGAACAGAACCAAGTCACGTTACCATGGCATGATCCTATGGGGATGGAGGGAGAGATATTGAGGCAGTGGAGAATTATCCACAAGTGTGGTTTTCTTTTAAATACATTGTATTGTGTATTGGTCAACCTGCCATCTGGAGGAGGGGGTAGAGGGAAGGAAGGGAAAAATTGGAACAAAAGGTTTTGCAATTGTCAATGCTGAAAAATTACCCATGCATATGTCTTGTAAATAAAAAAGCTATAATAAAATAATAAATAAATACATTGTATTGGTCATCAATTATTTTTATAATGAATTATTTATTGAAATCGATAAGCATCGAAGTAATTAAGAGTGTTGGGCTATACGAATTCAAATCTAGCCTCAGACAATTCCTAGTTGCATGATCCCGACAAGTCACTTAAGCTCTGCCTCAGTTTACCATTTGTAAAATGGGGATAATAATAGTTCAGGGTTGTTATGATGATCAAATGACATATATATATATGTGTGTGTGTGTGTGTGTGTGTGTGTGTGTACATACATATTATATACACACACACACACTACACACTTCTTAAAGTACTATATAAAGGAGCAGCCAGGTGGTACAGTGGAGAGAGCAGCCAGACCTGGAGTCAAGAGGACCAAGCTTAAACATGTATAGTCTGTGTGACCTTAGGTAAGTCACTTAACTTTGCCTAAAAAAAAAACTAAATAAAAGATAGCTATTGTTATTAAGAATAATAATAGCATTATTTTGAGGATCAAATGAGGCAATATATGTACAGTCAATCAATCTGCAAAGATTTATCAAGTACCTTTTATGTGCCAGACCCTGTGCTGGGGTATTAAACAGAGGCAAAATACAGTCCCTGCCCTAAAGGAGAGACAGGATCCAATCAAATATTTACAAAGCAAGCTACATAAAGGATAAATAGGGAATAATTAACAGAGGAAAGGTCCTAGAATTAATAGGCATCGGGGAAGGCCTCCAGGAAAACAAGGAATTTTAGCTGGACTTAAAGGAGGTAGAATGAAGGGAAAAGAGTGTTCTCGGCTTAGGGGAAAACCAGAGAAAATGCTGAGAGAGGGAACGTCTTGTTCGTAGAATAGCCTAGAAGTCCGTGTCCCTGGACTGAAGAGCAATGGCCAGGAATAAGAGATAAGAAGACTGGAACTGCAGAGAGCACTGGGTTATGGAGGGTTTAGAACACCAGATAGAATGGTTTTTGTATTTGATCCTGAAGGTGATAGGGAACCAATAGAGTTTACTGAGTGGGGGGTTGATACCATCAAATCTGCTCTTTGGGAAAATCACTTTGGTGGCTGAATGGAGGAAGGATGGGAGTGGGGAGAGGCTTTGAGGTAGGCAGAACTACCAGCAGCCACTGCAGTAATCTAAACATGAGGAGATGAGGGCCAGTCTCAGGCTGGTGACAGTGTCAGAGGTGACAAAGGGGCATATACATATACAAGAGATGTCATTAAAAGTAAAAATGACAGACACTGGCAACAGATTAAATATGGGGGAAGGGAGTCCAGGAGACCTCCTGTGTGGTAAGTCACTGGGAGGATGGGGTTGCCCATGTAAAGTCTTTGAGGACAGGAGCTGTCTTTTTGCCTTTTTTTTTTTTTTTTTTTTCATTTCTGGTCCTTAATACATCTTTACTGATTGATTGAAGGTAGAAAGGGGAGAGTTAGGGGGAAGGATAAGTTCAGTTTTGGACATATTTCCTTTAAAACATACAACTTTAGGGGCAATGGAAAGAAAAATGAAACAAAACAAAACAAACAAAAAACCCACCCTTTCATGCTTGAACTTTCCCTTTTCACAAAGAAAAACAATTAAGTGAAAAGAGGAATAGAATCTGACCGATATGTACAACATTGCAGCCAAGAATTTCCCTTCTCTGTTTCAATTGCGAGGAACTGTCATTTTCTTTTTCTTGGAACCATTTTTGCACACTTTCCAGTTCCTTGGAGTCCATCTTCCTTTGAGTAATTTTTTTATGTCAACTTGTAAATCATTCATGCTCTCTCTGTCTCTGTCTCTATCTTTCTATATTTCTCTGTCTCTCTGTGTCTCTGTTTCTGTCTCTCTGTCTCAGTTTCTGTTTCTTGGAACCATTTTTTAAACACTTTTCAGTTCCTTGGAGTCCAACTTCCTTTTAGTAATCTTTTGATGTCAACATGTAAATCATTCATTCTTTCTCTGTCTCTGTCTACTAAGTGCTAATGAGATAATGAGATATTAGGCCCCCACGTTGGGCGCCAATATGTAAAATTCTGTTGTCTCCAGAGACTGCCGATTGCTCTCTAGGAGGAGATCTGCTGTCTCAACTCAATCTCTCAGCCACCAACTCTGACATAGAGCAGAGACTCTTCTCAATCTCTCGTGTGCCGCCCTCTTTTATCCTCCCAGAGAATGGGAGTGGGATAGCGCAAGGGCTTCTGGGAAAAATACTTCACCAATGAACTTGCTCCTCCTAAGCATGCAAGCTCCTCCCCAGAAGTTCGAAAGGGTAAAACTCCCAGTAAAGGCCAGAACTAGAGAATTGTTAAGTATCAACTTAGCACTTAGTAAGAATCTAATGTCTCATTATCTCATTAGCACTTAGTAAGAACCTAACATCTGTCTATCTCTGTCTTTCTGTCTATCTTTGTCTCTGTCTCTCTGTCTCTGTTTCTTTTTCTTGGAACCATTTTTGAAAATTTTTTGGTTCCTTGGAGTCCAGCTTCCTTTTAGTAATCTTTTGATGATAATTTATAAATCATTCACTCTGTCACTGTCTCTGTCTCTGTCTCTTTTTGTCTCTCTTTGTATCTTCTTTAAAAACCGGTTTCCCTCTGCTTTGGTTTTTATAAGCCCTCCACCATTCCTCAGAATTTCTCATTTCTTTTTTGCTCAATGATATTTCATTATGTTCATATACCAGAGATTTTTTAAATTAATTTTTACATATGTCCCGATGGATGCACACTTTCTTTGTTTTCAGTCTTTGCTACCACAATGGTCCTCAGATGTTAATGATGGTCCAGAAGGGCGTTAATCCTAGGCAATGCACTTAGGGGTTTTCCCTTGACTCCAAAAGATGACCTTTTCCCTTTTCCAGCCAACTCTTCATTTCTCACCAGCTGCTCTGCTCAGTTTTGACTACATGAATATCATGTCCCTGCTTGGGGTACTTCTTTTTTTTTTTAATTTTATTTTGTTTTTTATTGATTTTTATAATTATAACATTTTCTTTGACAGTACATATGCATAGGTAATTTTTTTTTACAACATTATCCCTTGCACGCCCTTCTGTTCCAAGTTTTTCCCCTCCTTCCCTCCACCCCCTCCCCTAGATGGCAGGCATTCCCATACATATTAAATATCTTATAGTATATCCTAGGTACAATATATATGTGCAGAACCAAATTTTGTTGTTGTTGTTGTTGCAAAGGAAGGATCGTATTCGAAAGGTAAAAATAATCTGGGAAGAGAAACAAAACAAAGCCAAAAAAAACAAAAAAATGCTCACAGTTTACACTCATTTCCCAGTGTTCCTTTTCTGGATGTAGCTGGTTCTGTCCATCATTGATCAATTGGAATTGGATTAGCTCTTCTCTATGCTGAAGATATCCACTTCCATCAGAATACATCCTCATACACTATTATTGTTGAAGTGTATAATGATCCCCTAGTTCTGCTCCTTTCAGCTTGGGGTACTTCTGACAACTCCCACCATGACCTTTCTCACCTTCTCTCATTAGATTGTAATCATAGCATAGACGGTCTTTCCTCTTCTAATCTGTATCCCCAGCATTTAACACAGTGGGTACTTATGTAGTGCTGGTTGTTCAATCTTGGCCATGTCTGACTCTGTGGTTCTATTTAGGGTTTTCTTGACAAAGATACTGGAGTAGTTGGCCATTTCCTTCTTCAACTCATTTTACAGATGAGGAGACTGAGGCAAATTCTGCAAAGCGACTTGCCCAGAGTCACACAGCTAACACATGTTTGAGGCTGAATTTGAACTCAAGAAGATGTGTCTTCCTAATTCCAAGCCTAGAACTCCACTCTCTGTGTCCCCTAGCAGCCCTAAATAGGTACTTAGTAAATGTTTGTTGACTGTTGACCTTAGTGGGAGAGAAGACAGAGCCAAGCAGAACATCAAAAGCTGTTAATAAGGGTCAAGAATACTCATGTTGTCGTGAGTATTTTTTTTTCTCAGCAGGATCCTTAGACTGATAGACGAGAGAAATGCTTTTGATTTAATATAGCTGGAGTTTTGACAAAGTCTCTCATGATAGCTCTGTAGACAAGACAGAGAGATGTGGGCTATGTGATAGTACAGTTAGGTGCAGTCAGAACTGACTAAAAGAACATTCGCAAAGAATAGTGAATAATAGAGATATTCCCACCCTGAAGGGGAATCTCTTCTGGAGATCTATTCTTGGTCCCAGGTCGTTCAACATTTTGATCAATGACTTGAAAGAAGGTAGAGATGGCACACTTATCAAACTGGCAGATGACCCAACACTGGGAGGGTTGCCCGATCCATTATATCAGTCAGACTTCAGAAAGAGATTTTCAAGCTAGAACATGACGTTCACGAATCAATCCGTAAATCAACTAATCTATCAATAAGCATTTGTGAAGCTAATAACCAGGCATTGTGCCAGGTCATGTGGGTATAAAGATACAAATTAAACAGTCTCTGCCATCAAGGAGCATTATATATTCTATCAGGGGATATGTGTGCATAAGGAGATATGAAATATATAAAATATGCAAATATATGAATATAAAATATATAAAGAAACTTCAAGGTAATTTGGAGGTGGCGCTGGCTACTAGAATTGGAAAAGGAGAGGATTTTACTTGAGCTGAGCTTCAAAGGAAGGTAGGAATTTAAGAACTGGAAGTAAGGAGGGTGGCCAAATCAGGAATGAGGGAAAGCCTGTGCAAAATCATAGAGATAGGGACAGCTAAATGGTGCAATGGATAGGGTATCAGCTCTTAAGTCAAGAGGACCTGAGTTCAAATCTGGCCTCAGACATGTACTGCTTCCTAGCTGTGTGACCCTGGGCAAGTCACTTAACCCTGATTGCCTCAGGGGAAAAAGCATGGAGATAAGAGATGGAATATGATAGTTGAAAAATCAATCAATCAACGATCATTTATTTGTTGTTGTTCTTTTGGGGCCATTTCAGTCACGTTCAACTCTTCATGACCCTGTTTGGATTTTCTTGGCAAAGATCCTGAAGTGGTTTGCCATTTCCCTCTCTAGCTTATTTTACAGATGAGGAACTTGAGGCAAATAAAAGTTAAGTGACTGCAGGCTAAAGGCAGGTTATGAAAGGTATTAAATGACAAACAGGAACTTGAATTGGATCCTAGAAACAAAAGGAAGTTATTGGAGCTTGTTGGGCAAGAGACTGTCACGATCAGATTCACGCTTTAGAAAATTCATTTTAGTCTCTTTTGTGAATGTTGGATTAGAGGGGAAAGTAAATTCTAAGAGGGTTCATCAGAAATGAATGCGAAAATTTAATAGGAGTAAACAGAAAATGTTATATTTGGGTTCAAAAAAAAATCACCTTTGCAAATGCAGGATAGTGAAGATGTGCTTGAACAACAGTTCATGTGAAGAAAAAGTGGGCAATCTATTGAATGGTAAACTTAATAGAGACTAATGGTGTGATAAAGTAGCTAAAATTAGTCATTGCCAGTGTAGGGAAGAATGGAAGAGAAGGGGAAGGAAGAGAGGGAGGGAGTGGGAAAGGGAAAGGAAAAGGAAAGGGAAGGAGGAAGGAAGGAAGATGAAAGAGAGGAGGGAAGGAAGGAAAGAAAAAAGGGAAAAAGAAAGGAAGGGAGGGAGGGAGGGAAAAAGGAAGGAAGGAGAGAAGGAAGAAGGAAGGAAGGATGAAAGGAAGGGACAAGGGAAGAGAGGGAAGGAAGGAGAAAAAGAGAGAGGGAGAAAGAGGAGAAAATGGAAGGAAGGAAAAATTCAAGAAAACTATTAAGCAAAGTCAACTGCCAGTCATTTTATCTGATGGTGTATTAAACCAGATGTCTTCCTTTTTTCTGAGAAAACGTTAGTCTGTGAGTTTCACCACATATTGTCCAAGACCTCCTCAAATGACCGTTACAGTTACTGAGAATTCTGCTTTGTTTTATTGCTGTTTTCCTTTATAGTATTGTGGTTATTATGGATATATTGTTCTCCTGGTTCTTACCACTTTTTTTTTTTTTTTTTTTTTTTTAATTGCATCAGTTCATACAAATATCCCCATTCTTCTCTGAAGCTCTGGGTTGTTTTTTTTTGTTTATTTGTCTGTTTGTTTTGTTTGTTTGTTTCATTTTGTTTCATTTCATTTTTTTTCTTTTTTACAAATGCAATATAGATTCATTTACATTCATATACCACAATCTGCCTTGCTGCTCCCTAATCATGGTCACTTGCTCTGTTAAAGCTTGGTGCAAGGAAACTTGAATGGCATAGGGACAATTCATCTTGCTGAGTTCAAATCTGGCTTCAGACACTTACTTGCCTTGTGACCCTGGGCAAGCCACTTCACCCTGTCTGCCTCAGTTTCCTTGTCTGTAAAATGAACTGGAGAAGGAAGCAGCAAATCACTCTAATAGCTTTGTCAAGAAACCCCCAAAGAGTCAGACGTGACTCTGAAACGACTGAATAGCAACGACAAAGAAAAGTATCCGAAGTGTCAGGGGCTGCACTGGGAGGTGGTGGGTTCCCCCTTATTGCAAGTCTCTAAGCAGAAGTTGGAGAGGCGCTGTCCAGTATTCTAGTTCACACGTGGGTTACATGAGCTCGCCAAACTGGGATTCTGTGAGGTGAGGAGGCGCCACCCAGTGGCAATGCTAGCTACATGCAATCAAGGGCTAGAAAATGGTACCCAAAAATAACCCTCTCATTCCTCTTCCCTCTGTAGCCATTGGTGCCCTCTGCCCGAGACAAATCATGATTCCACCAAAGGACGGGGATCTAAGTGTATAGAATTAAGTCACCTTACCAGTCAATCAACAACAAAGATTTGAACAAGTATAAAATGCCTTCTATTGGGCCGGGCCCAGTGCTAGGCCCTAAGGGTACAAACAAAAAAGAAAGAAAGCATTTCTACTTATTATAAGCTTATATTCTAATAGGGGAGGAAATGAATACACATTTAAGCTTGGGCAGCCCAAATTCAAACTTTTTATTACAAGTTAGTCTGGTAGGATGGATGCCGGCAGTTGGGAGGATGAGGAAGGATGCAGAAGATGGGGCTCGGGTTGCCCCTTAAAATGAAAGAGGCCTTTTGAGAGGCAGAGAAAAGGAGCAAGTGCCTTCCAGGCACGGAGACAACCTGTACAAAGGCACAGAGATGCCTTTGATGTCATATTAGTGGTGTGAGACAGAATGGTCTCGTTGGATTACAGAACACAAGAGGGTGATGAGGTCAGAAACAGAGGTTGGGGACAGGGTGTGAAGGGCTTCAGAAGCTAAACAAAAGAGTTTGGATTTTATATTGTATTTAATTTATACTTTGACATATTTAACATGTATTGATCAACCTGCCATCTTGGGGGGGAAGGAGGGGAAAAATTGGAACAAAAGGTTTGGCAATTGTCAATGCTGTAAAATTACCCATGTATATATCTGGTAAATAAAAACTATAATTAAAAAAAAAGAATTTATATTTGATCCTCAAGGTAAATAGAAAGACGCTGCTGTTGGATGAATTTGTTCCATGGTCAGATCAACGCTTAAGGAAAATTACTTAGACAACTGTGATGGATTGGGCGTGGGGGAAGAGACTTGGGACAGGTAGACCAATTAGGAGGCTATCGCAATAATCTAGACGAGAGACGATAATGAGATCCTGAACTAAGTTGGGAGCTGTGTGAGTGGAGAAAAGCTGGAGAAATTATGAAGGTAGAAATGAGAGGATTTGGTAAATGTTTGGAAAGAAGGAAAGAGAGGTGTTCTCTGGAAGGAGACACTGGAAGGATGATGGTGTCTTTAACTACCTAGGGAAATTAGGAAGAAAGGTTTAGAGAGAGAAGGGTAAATTCAATGTTAGACCATTTGTATTAGGGGAGAGGATGGCTGGAACGAGAGCCAGAAAGATCTAGATTCAAATCTACACCCAGCATTTACTCACTGTGAGACTGCCGGTAAGTCATTCATCCTTTCTCAACCTCAAGAAACTCCCGAAGTCGAAATTGGAGTTCTCAAAAAATATTTAAGGCAATCGACTACTTTAGAGACTGAGAAACTGAGGTCCAGTGAGTTAATTGTCCAGAGTCACCTTGGTAGTATCAGAGATAGATTTGGATCCTGCCCCATCTCTACATCTGCCAAATCCCAATTCCTCAGAGTATCAACTACTAAACATCTCACGTGATCAGAGGAAACATTTTTTCATACATTGGTCATCCTTTGAGTGCTGCAGCCTCTCATTCTCTTGCTCTTGAAATTAAATTTGGGAATCGGAGATTTGAAGCTGAAAGGGATTTTAGAGATCGTTCAATCTAATTCACCCATTTTACAGAGAGGGAAACTGGGGCCCTGTAGCGAGCTGTTGTCTCTAGAAGCTGCCGGATCGCTCTCTAGGAAGAGATCTGCTGTGTCTACTCAAATCTCTCCGATTCTTCTTCCTGTAGTGAACCGTTGTCTCCAGGCAGTTGCTGTTAACTCTTGTCCTTAGAAGTGACTTCCCTTCCTGCAGAGAGCCCCGTCAAGCCTGATGCAATGCAGAGTCTTTCTTCTTGAATCCTGGCTCTGAATCTCCTCCAGCTCTTATCCTTCTCCAGGCCGATCTGCTCTCTGCGCCCAGTGCTGTCTCTTTTATCCTCCCAGAGAATGGGCGTGGGATAATGCAAGGGCTTCTGGGAAGAACCACCCCAGCCAATGAGCTTGCCCCCTCTATCAAGTCAACCTGAGTTCTCACCTTGTAATTGTCCAGAAAACCTGAATTCTCACCTTGTCACTATCCAGACAACCTCAGTTCTCACTTAGTAATCCTAACAGGGCCCCTAGGATTTAACTTGTCCAAATGTACACAGAGGTGAGGCAAAGTCAAAATGCTCCTGACTCTAGAACGAGCAACATTTCCACTGCCCCCATTCAGCATCTCTACTTCCAATCTTATCTTACTTCTCCCATGGCCTCTGCATCATAGCAAGAAATTGGGGTAGAGGGATGCCTGTTAAGGGATAGAGGGGGACTTCCCCGATTTTTCTGTCCACAGTTTAGCAACACACAGTGCTTTGTGTTCTAGAGCATCTGTCAGGCTAGATTGGACCAGTAGAGGGCAGTGGGGATATCGGGAGGATTATTTGTCCTTCATTCTCCAAAAGGACCAAGGCATCAAGGAGTGAGTGATGTGACATGGGAGGGCTGAGCAAGGTCACCAGCCTCACTTTCTCCTCCAAGTCCAGTGGCCGGATAGAGAGCAGGATGACTGAGTGCAATGGGAGCCCTTGGTCTTCTTAGGCTAAGGTCTTTAAGAGAGCTCAGTTTGATTGAAGCAACACCCATTCAGTGATTAAGCTAGATAGGAAATGAAGCAAAAAGAAGAGCCTTTTTTACCTAGTCAAAAAACAAAACCAAAACCAAAGAATCAATCAGCAGGATAGGTGGGGAATCCAATGGGAAATGGCTTCCCTTCTCCAGAAACTAATGAAGTGCCTAGCATTTAACAAACGTGTGTTAATTAGCTGATTGAATAATCTTCATCCGGGGCTCTTAACCTAGCTAGCTGTCAGATCATAGATTAAGAAATGGCTCTGGAATTAGAGGACGTGGGTTCAAATTCTGCCCATGACACTTAATATGTTGGAGAACTATTTAACTTCCCTTGGTCTCAGTTTTCACATGTGGGAGGACAAGATGTCTTCTGGGATCCATCTCTAATAAGTCTCTGATCCTGCAGAGCCTTCTATTTTATTTTAATTAATTAATTTTTTTTTGGTCTAATTGTTCTGGAATTTATTCTTTTTCTCCCCCAATAGTACATATAAAGATAATTTTCAGTATTCATTTTTGTAAGACTTTATGTTCTAAAGTATTCTCCCTTTTCTCTTCCCAACAGAGTAAGCAGTCTGATAGAGGAAGCCCTCCGTTTTATAGATGAGAAAACCCAAGTCTTAAGAGTCAGGGTTTGGGAAAGCTGGATATGGAGCCAGAAGATGCACTCAGATCCCGACTGCTTGTTACTTGCTAGTTGTGTGACCTTGTGTGTCACTTCACCCTTGTAAAATGAGAAAGGTTGAAAGGATGGTTTCTTAGGGCCTTTCAAGCTCAAGGATTTGGACCCAGCATCCTTCATGCTTCACACTCCCCCTTCTGTGACAGAGTTGAGCCTGGAAGAAAGACAATCTTTGCAAGGGACCCTCAAAGGAACTTTTCCCAATCTTTATTCCAACACTGCCTCTCTACAAGGCAGAGACAGTTTAGCAGAGTAAAAAAAGAACAGAGTCTGGGATCAGAGGAGGTGGCCCTGGACTTTGTTTTGAGTATATTTTTAAAATGTTTTATGGAATCAACAAACACTAAATAAAAAGAGCATATGCATGTTAATAACTCTTGCTTTTCATTATAATAAATTCAATATATAATTTTAAAAGCTGTTTTACTTTTCTGTACTTCTTATATTCTTTCTATTTTGTCCATTAAAAAAAAGCTTCATTAATTCCCTTTATTACTTTCTTTTTTCCTCCCTACTCTCTCCTTTTTCCTCTTCCCACAAATCTGGCCTTACATGATCCAGTTTCCTCCACTGTCACATGGAAATCTTAATAGTACCTATCTCAAAAGGTTGTGTTGTGATATCAATTGAGATAATATTTGTAAAGTGCTTAGCACAATGCCTAGTATGTAGCAGTCGATTAATAAAGCCTACCCCACCTACATCTAAAAAGAAAAATCCTTGTATAGTCAAGCAAAATAAATTTCCACATTGACCACATCCAATCAATGTATTTTTCATTCTGTATCTTGAATCCATTACTTCTCAGTCAAGAAGTGGATAGCATCTTTTTTTAATTAAAAATCTCTTTTCAAATAAACATCTACTTTCTCTTCTCCTCTCCTCTCTGATGAGAATTTTTTTTAAAAAAAGAAAAAGCCTGTTACAAGCATATAGAGTCAAGGAAAGCAAATTCCTGAATTAGTGATGTCAAAAAAAAAAAGTGTCATCTGTACTCTGTGTCCATGCCTTTGGGTCCCAAGTTAAGTACCAGCTTCATCATAAGCTCTCTAGAATTGTGATTTCTTTTTCTGAGATTAAGTTATTTAAATAATGCAATTCTTGTCCTGTTAATCTAGGTATTTTATGTTTTGTAAATATTCACCTATTTCATTTAGCTTGACAGTTTTATTGGTATATAATTGGGCAAATAGTTCCTAATCATGTCTTTTATTTCATCTTCATTGACTATGAATTTACTTTTGTTTGGGGTCTGGTAATTTGGTTTTCTTTCTCTACTCCCATATCGATTTGTTGTTTTTCATTTTTGAATATTTGTTTCTTCTGATTACATGTAAAAATAGTTATTAATATTTTTTAAAATTCTGAGTTCTAAATTTTCTCATTTCCTTTCATTCTTCCCGCCTTGAGATGGCAAGCAATTTGATGTAGGTAATACTTGAGCAGTAAAGCAAAGCATATTTTCATATTGTTGTTCATTCTTTGAAGTCCAGTAGCAAGACAATAGTCAGGATGACTGGTGATGTCCCAGGATGCAGTGGATGGCCAAACTCTAAGTGCTCCACGACACCTGCTTCATTCATTTTATCCGATCTTTACATCAGGGGAAGTCTTCAGATGCTTGGAGTAGACATCGCCCTATCTCACCAAAAGGATAGTTTTAGCCCATCTGCTGAGACGTTCCCATTGGGATGTGGCTTTTGTGCATGCTACAGCTTTTTGGAGCCACAGGTAGGAGCTGAATGCCAGGGGGACACCAAAGGTGGATGAGCAGCCCTGAAAAAGTCTCAGCAAAGCCCTCACAACAGAGGTGCTGGTCCTCCCTGAACATTCCATATCAATCCCATTGTCAAGGAAACAGATCAATAAGAAATGACCAGCAGGGTGAATACAGAGAGGCCTGGAGAGAGTTACATGAACTGATGCTGAGTGAAATGAGCAGGACAGGAGATCATTATATACTTCAACAACGATACTGTATGAGGATGTATTCTGATGGAAGTGGATATCTTCAACATAGAGAAGAGCTAATCCGATTCCAACTGATCAATGATGGACAGAATCAGCTACACCCAGAGAAGGAACACTGGGAAATGAGTGTAAACTGTTTGCATTTTTGTTTTTCTTCCCAGGTTATTTTTACCTTCTGAATCCAATTCTTCCGGTGCAACAAGAAATTCGGTTCTGCACACATATATTGTATCCAGGATATACTATAACATATTTAATATGTATGGGAATGCCTGTCATCTAGGGGAGGGGGTGGAGGGAAGGAGGGGAAAATTCGGAACAGAAGGGAGTACGAGGGATAATGTTGTAAAAAATTACCCATGCATATGTACTGTCAAAAAAGTTATAATTATGAAATTAATTTTTAAAAAAGGAGGTGATCAGTGGATTTTTTCTCTTTTCACTTTGCCTTCTGGTTCTAAAAGCACTGGGCAGTTTATTATTATTTTGCAAGGTAATTAGGGGTTGAGTGACTTGCCCAGGCTAGGAAGTATTAATGTCTGAGGAGAGATTTGAACTCAGGTCCTCCTGAACAAGGCTGATGCTCTATCACTAAGCCATCTAGCTTTCCTGTTTTTTTTTTTTTGTTTGTTTTGTTTTGTTTTGTTTTTTGCTTGAGGCAATTGGGTTTAATTGACTTATCTAGGGTCACACAGCTAGGAAATATTGAGTTTTTGAGGCTAGATTTGAACTCAGGTCCTCCTGACTTCAGGGCTGGTACTCTATCCACTGTACCATCCAGCTGCAACCCTCTCCCTTCCAGCAATTTTTTCTTTTCTTTTCTTTTTTTTTCCCTGAGGCTGGGGTTAAATGACTTGCCCAGGGTCACACAGCTAGGAAGTGTTAAGTGTCTGAGGCCAGATTTGAACTCAGGTCCTCCTGAATTCAGGGCTGGTGCTCTATCCATTGTGTCACCTAGCTGCCCCCTTGGCAATTTTTTAGAAAGATTTTTTGAGGCTTTTTGTGGCACCTTTTGCAGGGAAGGAGAGAGCAGGTTTACTGGCTCAGAGTCACAACTATAGGTTTCCTTTTGGTCTGGGATTCCTGACCTGCTCATTCCCTTGCATTATATTTATATACATAGATCCTTTTCCTCTTTATTTAGTCTCTTTCGGGGCATAGATGTACTACTAGTATCACTGGGTAAGTACATGAGGATGAGGGAAGGGAAGAGGGAAGGGAAGAGGGAGGGAATGGAAGGAAACAGAAGAAAAGGAAAGGGAAAGGAGAGGAAGAGGGAGAGAGAGGGAAAGGTAGAAGACAAAGGTAGGAGAAATGACTCTGACGTCTAGTGCTCTTCAGAGGTGGGGAGGGCATTTCCACTCATGCAGAAGTCCCTGTGCGGGTTTTGTTGGGTTTGTTAATATACTGCTTCCTCGTGGTCTCCTGAGCCAGATCATAGGGGTTTTTATGGTATAAACAACCTGAGAAAATTTGGAAGAGCTCTGTGGATTCCAATACAGTTGTCATGAATGGATAGCATAACTTCCCAAAGACTAATGGCCTGGGTCCGATTTTGGAAGATGGATAGTGGAGGTCACTTCCCAGAATTCTCAGCCTGTGATTAGACCTGTCATTAGAAAAGTAACCTGGCTGCCTGGTCTAGTAGTCACAAGTCACCACAAGCAAAACACTGAATAGAACTGCAACTTGTTCTTGCTTCCTGTGGTGATGTAACCCTCAGTGATGGGTTCTGAGTAGCTCCTGTCAGACAGTGAGTTTCGGTGGATGATCACTGGTGGCTTGGCTTGGGGAAAAGGGTTCCAGAGCCCATTTACCTGGGAGATCACAGGAGAGTGCTCCACAACAACAGAAAATGAGACGTCTTGGAGTTTCTCCTTTGCCTGTTTTCCCACAGTCCCTCCAACAATTGTCATTTTCCTTTTTTGTCATGTTTACCAATCTGATGGGTGCAAACTAGCGCCTCAAAAATCAAACCTGCTTTGATTTATATCTCTTTCTATTTCTTATTTATAAGTAGATTTTAATATTATGTATAAATAATAAAATAGATTTAATAAATATGTTTATTAATAGAATACTATTCTATTTATATTTCTTACTATTAGTAACTTGGAGTATGATTTTCATTTGACTATTGAAAGCTTAGATTTCTTTCTTTGAGAACTGCCTGTTCATATCTTTTGACCAAAAATATATTGGGGAATGACTCTTTGGGATTCCTATTACTTCTTACCTGTACAGTCTTAGACAAGTCCCTTAGCTTTTAGTGTCTGTTTCATCATCTGTAAAATGAGAGTCAGAAATTACTTCTGAGGTCCCTTCCCCTTCTCAATCAATGATCTCAGGCAAATTGCCTCAAATCTGAAGATCCCCCTTCCCATTCTAATATTCTAATAACTTGAGTGTTAATTCCAAAAGATCTGGGCATTTGAAGCTGCATTTAAGTGATTCAACATCTGGTGGCCAATTGGAGACCAAGTCTCCACTCCTCATTTGTTGGATTGCTCTGTCATTCTATTTTCTAGACCCCTGAACTGAATGGGCCTCAGCATTATTATTCTGATAATGGCCCCCAAAGATCTCTCCACATGTCCCTAGAGATAAAATATAGATTGTACTCTGACCAACCAGTGAGCCTACCAATGCCAGAAATGAGAAGATGAAAGAATTGGGTTCAAATCCCACCTCTAAGACTTAGGAATTGTATGTAATTAATCTCACTGATCAGCTTCCTCATTTATAAGATAGAGACAATTCCTGTAGTGTTTATTTTACAGCATTGTTAAAGGGCCTAAATGAGGCAATATACTATGTGTGTGTGTGTGTATGTATGTGTGTGTGTGTATATATATATATATATATTTGAATACCTTAAAACACTATGTAAGTGTCATTTTTATTATTTCTGTTATTACCCTCCCTATTCACTTTCTGAAGGGAGGAATTGCATTTGTCACTTTTTTTTTCCAGTAACACCTTTTAAAAAATCTATAAAAGTGAAGGACAAGGGTTATAATGATGTGCCCAAGGTCATACATTGGCCAGAGGAATTCAAACCAACATTTTAATCTGTATCACATAGGGAAGGGAGAAGGAGAACAAATAAAACATTTTTATATAGCATCTCTATATATTTATTATATATCTGTATATAATAACTTACATATTATTATATGCAATATATATAATATACATACAATTATATATTATATAGTTACTTATGTAGCATCTACATAATATATTGATTATTAGATAATATTATAGCTAACATATATCTAAGCATTTTACAAATTAATTAATATTAATTTGATCCTCACACAACTCTGGGAAGATGGTGCTATTATTATCTCCTTTTTACATTTGAGGAACCTGAGAAGGCCAGAAGCTTGCCCAGGGTCACACAGCTAATAAATGTGCGGGACAAAATTTAAACTGAAATCTTCCTGCCTGCAGACCGGGTGCTCTATACACTGTGCCATCTGGCTGCCTTTGGGCCCAGCTCTCCTTTGGCATTTTGAGGCAACAGAAATGGTCTATAAGACGTGCTGAGGAGGTTGGGTTTTTCCCATTCATTTTCTGCTCCATTCCATCCTAATCATTAAGTATCTAAGTATAAGTAGTGGCAAGAGGGACGGGCGTTCATGACCTCTACATGAAGGAAGCTGCCAAGTAAGAAAGTTGCTCTGATGATGGCACAAATGGGAGACAGGATGGGACAGATGGACAGACAGACATATACATAGACAGGATGGGACAGATGGACAGATATAATATACATAGACAGGATGGGACAGATGGACAGATATAATATACATAGACAGGATGGGACAGGTGGACAGACATATATATACAAAGACAGGATGGGACAGATGGACAGACAGACACACAGAGACAGGATGGGACAGATGGACAGACAGACACACAGAGACAGGATGGGACAGATGGACAGATATAATATACATAGACAGGATGGGACAGGTGGACAGACATATATATACAAAGACAGGATGGGACAGATGGACAGACAGACACACAGAGACAGGATGGGACAGATGGACAGACAGACACACAGAGACAGGATGGGACAGATGGACAGATATAATATACATAGACAGGATGGGACAGGTGGACAGACATATATATACAAAGACAGGATGGGACAGATGGACAGACAGACACACAGAGACAGGATGGGACAGATGGACAGACAGACACACAGAGACAGGATGGGACAGATGGACAGACAGACACACAGAGACAGGATGGGACAGATGGACAGATATAATATACATAGGCAGGATGGGACAGATGGACAGATATAATATACATAGACAGGATGGGACAGATGGACAGACAGACACACAGAGACAGGATGGGACAGATGGACAGACAGACACAAAGAGAAGCAGGATGGGACAGATAGACATACACACAGAGACTGGATGGGACAGATGAACAGACAGATGTACACACAGGATGGGACAGATGAACAGACTTACAAACACAGCTTAAGACAGATAGATAGACAGATATACACATAGACAGGATGGGATAGATGGACAGACAGACACACACACACGCACAGAAGAATGAAAATGTTTCAATCAAAACAAGTGTAGTAAAGAGGCTGAATTAGATGATCCCTCAGATCCCTCCCAGCTCTGGCACTCTCTGTTCTAAGCCCCTCTCAGCTCTGACAACTTGTGTCCCAAGATCCTCCGGAATCCTCTAGGATTTGCCCTTGGGGACTCTCAGAGCCCTTCCTGGCTGCGGGACACACTGGAGGTTGGATAGTGGTAGTATTTAATGTAATCAGCCCTGGGATCTGGAGTGTGAGGCCCTGGGTTGGAATCCTCTCTCTGCTCCTTAATAGCTGTGGGCCATGGGAGCAGTCACTGTCCCTCTGTGGGGCTGGGGGTTCCTCCTCTGTGATGTAGGAACATTAGATTCCCCACTACACATCCTTAGAGTCTCTCATAAGTTCTGAGTCCCTTGCTCTTTATTGGAGAAGCCGCTATTAGAATGAAGGAAGGCTTGAGAAGAGCAATGAATCCACCTGAAATTCTAAAGAAAATCCAGACCAAAGCTGCCCCCAGGCACTATCCAACCAATTTCTTTTCTTCAAGTAAGCTCATCTTATTGATTCCCTCAAAAAAAAAAAGAGAGAAAAATCAAAAATAACAGGGTGATGTGTGGACTGTTATTGCACACACAACAGATATTGTCTCCCTACAATTAAACACACCTAAATTAAAAGTTAGAGGAATTCACCTGAGATCATGAAAGTCTTTTTTTATTCCCTGATTTTCTTTAATTAGAAGCCAAAAACGGAAGGAGAGTCAAATAGCAAAGGCGTCATTCAAGTGAGGTGGGGGAGCCGCCAGGATTTTAAAATTCTCTGAAGTAGAATTCATTCATCCATCTCTCCATTCATTCAGCCATTCAAAAAACCATCATTTTAGAGTGGGAAGATGCCTTAGAAGTTTTGGCTTAGGAGGTACCACCTCACACCTATCAGATTGGCTCATAGGGCAGAGAAGGAGAATGATAGATGTTGGCGGGGGTGTGGGAAAAAAATGGGACAGTGATGCACTGGGTTGGTGGAGTTGTGAACTGATCCAACCATTCTGGAGAGCAATATGGAACTATAGCCAAAGGGCCACCAAACCCTTTGACCCAGCAATACCACTACTAGATCTATCCTCCAAAGACATCAAAAAAAAGGAAAAAGAACCTCTGTGGACAAAAATGTGGATAGCAGCTGTTTTTGGGGTGTCAAAGATTTGCAAACTGAGAGGATGCTCGTTGATTAGTGAATGGCTGAACAAGTTATGGGATTATAATGGAATATTATTGGGCTGTAAGGAATGATGAGCGGGATGCTCCCAGAACAACCTCAAAAGACTTACAAGAACTGCTGCAAAGTGACACGAATAGAACCAGAACGTTGTACACAGTAAGCACAATGACATATGATGATCTGTGGTTAGTAATTTGGCTGCATTGCGCTGTGTTGTACGCCTGTGAAACCTGGACTGTGTACCAGCACCGTGGTGGGAAACTGAACCGCTTCCATCTGAATTGTCTTAGGAAGATTCTGAAGGTCACCTGGCAGGAGAAGGTCCCAGACACCGAGGTCTTTTCTCAAACCAAATTATTGAGCACTCAAGCTCTACCACAGTGTGACTCTATTGGGCTGGCCACATTGTTTGAGTTCCAAATGTATGCTGGCCAAAAAGACCATTTTATGGAGAACTCACACAGGGCAAGTGTACCTGTGCTGGTTAGAAAAAGCAATACAAAAACACTTTTAAGAACTTCAGAATTGATTGTATGACGTGGGAGACACTGGCACAGGACCGCCCTCATCAGAGAAGGGGCTGGGCTCTATGAGCAAAGCAGAACTGAATTGGCTCAGAAGAAACGTGAAAAGCCCCCCAATGTTCCCAGAGACTATTTGTGTCCGACCTGTGACAGATCGCTCCAAGCTCTTATTGGTCTGATCGGCCACGGTTGGACACACTGGGAGACACTGGCACAGGACTGCCCTCATCAGAGAAGGGGCTGGGCTCTATGAGCAAAGCAGAACTGAATTGGCTCAGAAGAAACGTGAAAAGCCCCCCAATGTTCCCAGAGACTATTTGTGTCCGACCTGTGATAGATCGCTCCAAGCTCACATTGGTCTGATCAGCCACGGTTGGACACACTAACTTGGCTCTAACACAGTGATGCCATTTTGTTCCTCTTCAAGAACGAAGGACAACAACCAACTACTCTCTGTAATACTCCAAGAAAATTCCGAAGAAATTTTGATGAAAAATGCTACTCACTTCCAGAGAAAGAACTGGTGGAACTGAATGCAGATCAAAGCATACTTTTATTCTTTCTTTTTCTTCTTTTTGTCTTTTCTTTCACAACATGACTAATAGGGAAATATATTTTGCATGACCTATTTAACCCATATAAAATCGCTTGCCATCTTAACAAACGGGTAGAGGAAAGGGGAAGGGAATTTGGAACTCAGAAATTTTGAAATGAATGTTCAAAGTAGTTTTCACATGTAAATGGGAGAAAATAAAATAATAAAAAATCAGCGTAGACTCCTAGATAGAGAACTCATAGGGACTTCAGAAGCTAGTTTGACTCTTTTTTAATAAAAAAAAAAAATGAGGAAACTGAAACTTAACAGAGGGTAAGTGTTTTGACCAAGATGATTTAGGTAGGAACTGGAAGAGCTGAGATTTGAACCCAGATCCACTCACACCAATTCATTTTTCCCTTCCACTATATTATGCTATCTTTATTTAAATATTCTGAACAACTACTGAACAGATAAGAGATGTGAACATGTGGGGAGGGACAGGGACATGAAGAATTCAGAGAAATTTGAGAAAACATATGAATGCATGCAAAATGGAATAAGAAGAACCAGAAATACAATGTAAGCAGTGACTATGACCATGTAAACAGAAAGGAGAATTGGGGAGGAAAACAAACTGAATGCTGCAGGATTAGAATGAGCAAGCCTGGAACCCAGAAAGGTTGAAAAAAATATACTTCCCTCTCTTTTTGGCAAAAGCAGTGGACTATATTCTAAGCTTCTCTAAGGGACCTCCCAATTCTGACATTCTGGGTTCTGAGGCCTTCCAACCTTCTAGATTCTATTAGTTCTGCCACTTATTGGTGGTGTGATCTCGAACAAGTTATTTCTTCTCTCTGGGGGAACAGGTTTCCTTTTCTGTAAGATAAAGAGAAAAACCCAGGGAAAGGTAGGAGCTCGCGGAGCACCAGTCCTGCTGCTAACCCATCTCTCACAACCATCAGGGGAGGTGATTCCTGTAGAAGAGGAGGGTCTGCCATCTCCCACCGCCCTGCCACTTGAAGGGCAGGCAAGTCAACCTACCTGAATCAGCTATGGGTCTTGGGGAAGAGGAAGAGGAAGCATATGTCAGGCGGTTCAGGCCACCTTCATCCATCAGCCCTCCATGGAGACAGCCTGTCTTGGGACCTTGGAAACACCAATCATCATCCTGGGAAGCCATCCCTGTGGAGATGCAGCCAGGCAAGTGTCCCAGCCCCATCTATTGAAGCCTTTGGTGTTGTCAGATACCTAAACACCAGAAACTGATATGATTTTGTCAGGGGCAATGACGTTTAAGAAGAGACATGGACACCATCTGCTTTGTCACCGTACCCTGAGAACCAGGAAATCTTTCTGTCACTTGCAGCCAAAACCTTTTGTATGGGGCGTCTCCCCCATTGGCACGTGTCTTTGCTTCCATTTCTATCTCCAGAATTTTGCACATAATAAATACTTAGTTTTCATTTTTATCCATTTGGTTCCCCACCCTCCCCAATTTTTTTTTTTTTTTTTTTATCCAAATGAGGAAGTCAGACTAGGTGACCTTTGAAATCTGTTCCAGCTTTTCACCTAGAGGGCTGATCCCATGATTGAAAGAAAGTAGAATGACTTTCTGTAGTTAGCACAAAGCACATTCATCCATTGGTGACTATCTGGTAGAAGCTGGATAATTGACCTTTAGGGTCCCTTCTTAGAACCAGATCTGTGAATACTTGTGAATTCTAGCTGGATCGACCACATTGCATCCCTTTAGATGTTAAGGTATGATAGACAGCAAGCTAGACTGACACTCAGTTTCTTGAGTTTAAATCCAAATTCTGCTATTTACAATGTCTGAGACCTGAGCAAGTCAGTTCCCTTCTCTGGGTCTCAGCTTCCTATTCTGTAAAATGGACTCGATGATCTAGAAAATTTCTTCCAACTCTTTAAATATATGATATAGTCCTAGTTGTATGAGCATGAGCAAGTCATTTCCAACTCTGACATTCTAGGTTCTAGCTGTATGAGTGCGAACAAGTCACTTCCAATTCTGACATTCTAGGTTCTAGCTGTATGAGTGTGAACAAGTCACTTCCAATTCTGACATTCTAGGTTCTAGCTGTATGTGTGAGCAAGTCACTTCCAATTCTGACATTCTAGGTTCTAGCTGCATGAGTGTGTACAAGTCACTTACAATTCTGACATTCTAGGTTCTAGCTGCATGAGTGTGAACAAGTCACTTCCAATTCTGACATTCTAGGTTCTAGCTGTATGAGTGTGAACAAGTCACTTCCAATTCTGACATTCTAGGTTCTAGCTGTATGAGTGTGAGCAAGTCACTTCCAATTCTGACATTCTAGGTTCTAGCTGTATGAGTGTGAGCAAGTCACTTCCAATTCTGACATCCTAGGTTCTAGCTGTATGTGTGTGAACAAGTCACTTCCAATTCTGACATTCTAGGTTCTAGCTGTATGAGTGTGAGCAAGTCACTTCTTTGCTCCAGAACTCCATTTCCTTATCTGTAAAATGAGAGGGCCTCTAAGATTTCTCCCAGCCCTCAATGTTCCTAGGATCTCTGAGTTCTTCCTAAGTATCACTAGCTCCTATTCAATCTAAAGTGTTCAATCATAGGAGAGAGCTTCTAGGTCTATGGAGTTATGTGATTTGTATTTATTTTGCTGCTCTGTCAATACAGAACACCCCACTCCACCTAACCAACATAAGGAAATTATCTGCAGAGACAGGAGGAACTCAGACTAGAGAGAGGAACTGTGATTCCTGTGGTACAGAGGGCTTCCAGGTGAGGAAAAGCTCTCCACCGATGCATTTTGGCACCTTTCCTGACATTTATAGTCTGAAAGGGTCAGGGTGATGAGAGATAGGAAAGGGGGAACCCCGTTTTGTCGGCGCAAAGATAGTCCCATTATGGCGTAGTGTCCCTTGTAAATGAATTTACAGGCCCGAAAACCTAGATTGATTAAAAAAAAAAAAAAAAAAAAAAAGGTTTATTGTAGAAATTTGGAAGTAAAGTTTAAGGTAGATAAACGCCAGGGCCAGAGGTGGTCGCTGGGTGGGCAGGAACCCTTACATGGCTGGAAGGATACCATGTTTGGGGGGAAGGGCTCCTGTAAAGAGAGAGCTCCAGCTTGACTCTTTTATACCTTAAGGAGCTTCTGGGCAGTGCCAAGTTCTTGGTGGGCTTTTCAGATAAGGAAGAAACTGTTTGTGGGGGGGTTGGGGAAACCTGAGCAGATAGTGGAGGCTGAAAAACCCAAGCCAGCTCAGATCCAGTGGGGGCTGGGCCCAGATATTCCAAAGAGTGCTTTTTGAGCAGGATTTGTGAACCAAAGGTCAGCCATGGGGGTTGAGAAATCAGAAAGGAAATCTTAAAGAGACCTCAACCCCCATCAAGGGTATCAGAAGTCTCCCTAACTTCCAGAGCAATTATCTATCTACTATCTCCTGCTGCCTTAGCTCAGGGTAAATATCTATTCTCATGCCTCTGGGTCTCATTGTTATTAGGGAAAATGGCGGCTAACACCTATTCTCCCCAAGCCAAAGGAGAATCTATATTCATCCAAGTTGGAAGGACGCATGAAGCTTCTCTTTGGCTTGATCCACATGGGAACAAGAATCCTTTCTAAAATATCTTTGATTGATTGACCAGTCATTCCCCCACCAGGCTTGAACTGAATAATATTTATTGACATACTTAAAAAAAAAAAAAAAAAAAAAAAAAAAGTGGACTCTTTTACACAATAGAACCGGGACTTCATTTTCTCAATGAAACTTATGGAAAAATCCAAGGAAACTTAGAATGTGAATGAAAATCTTCAGTTCTGCTGAAAGGAACCTTTTTCTGCCCCTCCCTGCCCCCACACTCTCCCATGACCAGAAGGAGTCTGCAGGAGAGAACAATAACAAGGAGAGTCTAAACAAGTGTGTCCAAAGAGTGGCTGTTTTTCCCTAAGGAGGATGGGGGGTTAAAAAGAGACAACCCCAACCAGCAGGCACAGAAACATCTCTTCTGGCTCTGCCAAGACCCCCGTCCCTCGGGGCTGAGTCAGCTGGCTGGGGGCTGCTTCCAAACAGCAGAGGGGCGGGAAGCTGGCCAGCTTGGGCTCCCGGTCCGGGCAGAGCAGCAATCTCCCGATTTCTAGGCTTCCCAAACAGGTCCTCATCTTGCTTCAAAGGGAAGGGAAGCAACTCCAAATCCCAAACAGCTGCCACGTGGGCTCCGGGGATCTTAAAAAAGGTAATTATCCTTGTTGAACGCAAACTTCCATCCAGGTTCTCCCAAATCCACCCAAGTCACAAACCACTGCGTGGACCGCCGGTGGCGGCTCCCCTGGGCCAGCTTCTCCCCCCCCCCCCCCCTTCATTATTCTCACCCACCACCGCCTCGGACCAGTCCCACCCAAGAGGAATCCCCGCTTCCCGGGCAAAGTCCCCTCCCCTCAACTCATCCACTACAGACTCAAACCGGAAATCCTAGTCGGTGCTCCTACGGTTTTTGTTTGGTTTTAAACAGGAAAAAAAAATAAACAAAAATAAACAAACAAAACAAACAAACAAACAAACAAACAAAAAAACTCGATTGAAGGTCTGAGTTAGAATTTGTTTCCAGAAAAAAAAAGGGAGGGGGGGAGTAAACCTCCGTAAGAAGCCTCCGGTCGGGTCCCAGCTCCGCCCCTGGGAGCCTCGGGGAACCTCCTAGAAATCCTGCTCCTGGGGCTGGGTGGGGGTGGGGAAATTCCAGTCTGCGGTCGGAGATCCGGCTTAGGGAAGGAGGGGGCCTGGGGAGGGAATTCCTGGGGAGTCTGACGTCAGAAATCCAGTGGGACTGGGGGTGGGGAGGAGAGCTGGGGAGGGAATTCCTGGGGAGCCCCGGCCGTCAGAAGTCCCGCGGGCGGAAAGCCGCCGACGCTCCACGGGTGCTGGACAGCTCCCGCTCCCCCCCAGTGGATGGACAGCGGGGCGGCGGCCGCAGGGGCCGGGGCTCTGGAGCCGCCCGCAGACTCCCCAGGATTCCGGGGCTGGCGGGGCTCGGGGCTCTGCGAGAAGGCGCTGTAGCTCCCGGCGGACCCCCCGACGGCGGGGGCGCAGCCCGGCTGCAAGTAGGGGGGCTGCGGCTGGCCCAGAGCCCAGGGGTCGCGCAGCAGGTAGAGCGGGCGCTGGGGCACGCAGCAGTGCAGCTCGGGGAAGGAGAGGGGCGAGGGCGCAGCGGAGCGCCCCGTCGGGGGCCCGGGGGGCTGCGGGACGCGAGGGCGCGGACGGCGGCGCCGGCGCCGGCGATAATCGCCCTGGTCGAACATGTCCTGGAAGGCCGGGTCCAGCGCCCACAGGTTGCCTTTGCGCTCCCCGGGGGCGCCGGGGCCGCCGTCCCGGGGCACCTTCACGAAGCACTCGTTGAGGCTGAGGTTGTGGCGGACGCTGTTCTGCCAGCCCTTCTGGTTGCGCTCGTAGTAGGGAAAGCGGCCCACGATGTACCGGTAAATCCCACTCAGGGGCAGCCGCTGCTCCGGGCTCTCCTTGATGGCCATGGCGATCAGCGCCACGTACGAGTAGGGGGGCTTCTGCAGGGCGTCTGGCCCTGCTCTCCCGGCCGCAGAGGAAGCTCCCGGGGGCACCGGCGGGGCGGCCAAGTCCTGAGTAGCCATCGCTTTCCTTCCACGCTCTCGGGGCGCTGGGGAGCGCGCGCTCTCCGCTGCGCCCCTGGACGGCCCCGAGGCCCAAGGATCCGCTCGCCTGCCTTCCCCTGGCCTGACCGCGGGCACTCTGCGCTCTCTTCCGGGCCGCCCCCTCCCCTAGACTGGGGCAGACCCAGGGTGCTGTCTCGGGAGGCTCAGAGGGTCCAAGAGCGAGGACCCACGCTGTGGATGCCTTCCCTCCCCCGAGGTCGCGTGGAGGGCAGGCTGCATCCCTGGGCTGAGTTAAATTCGTCGGAGCTCGCTCACCGGAGGGAATGGATCCTCTCCCGTTAAAAGGAAATTCTGAGAATCGAGCTCAATTCTACCCCTGGAGTCCATAATGGAGGCGTCCCTGCCCCTGGACCCTTGACTTGTAGCCCACGGCGCCCACTAGAACAGATTCAGGAAAACGGAGCGAAGGAGGCTCACTCCCATGCCCGCCTCTGCCCTTTACTCCTTAGCTTTCTCCTTTCCTCGGTACCTTTCCCCTCTGGCTCCCCATCCCTCGCTCCCGAGCCGGAGGACTCCCCACCCGCAGAGGGTCTGCCCCCAGACTCTCCTCCACTCTGCTTGTAGGCTGGGAGCTGGAGGGAGGAGTTCCTGGCAGCTGGGAGGGAGATCAGGGCTTAGAATTCTGCCTACGAGGAGCAGCCCTCCCCTCTGTGCTCCTCGCACTGCTTTTATTTTTAACTCTTAAGCCCTACATACACGTGTGTGTGTTTTCCCCACCTAACACTTGTGTCTGGCAGCAGCAAAATTTAGACAAAGTGGGGGGGGGCCCTTTGGCATGGAGGGTAGAACGATGTGGGGGTGGGGGTGGCAATGAGTGTTCTCTGGTAAAAAAGCGGGACTGACCTCCGCTAGGCCAAGAGGCATCTAGCCAGTGGGCAGTTGTGCCCAGGGTCACTGGAGGGCTGAGGTTATCAAGCGGGAAACACAGCCTAGCTGCTCCAGCCCTGATCTACTCTTCTTAGTGGCTTAGAAAAATGATAGTAACGGATATGTATATACCAAGGAAATGACAAAATGCTTATTGTACGGGATCTCATTAAAGTTTACATGCGTGATCTCATCTGAACCTTGTGAGATGGGTGCTGGGAGTTTTATTCTATGTATGAAAGAGGAAATGAGGCACCAAGTCAGTATATTGGGATGATCCCGGACACTCAGCGCTTCGGGTAGCCCACCGAGCCTAGAAAGTTACAGCGAGGCTGGGTCTGTTTGCCAGAGATTATAAAAGAGGGGAAAAGGAAGCAGTGTGAAAACTGTTTGTAGCAGTTCCCTTTGTAGTGGCAAGGAACTAGAAATCGAGCGGATGCCCATCAGGTGAATTCATTGTTATATGAATTAATGGAATATTATTGTTCTATAAGAAATAATGAGCAGGCTGATTTCAGAAGAGCCTGGAGAGAAGTGAGCAGAACTGTACATAGTGGGGGCAGCTAGGTGACGCAGTGGATAGAGCACCAGCCTTGAATTCAGGAGGACCGGAGTTCAAATCTGGTCTCAAACACTTAACACTTCCTAGCTGTGTGACCCTGGGCGAGTCACTTAACCCCAGCCTCAGGGGGGAAAAAAAAAAAAAGAACTGTACATAGTAATAAGATTGTGTGATGATCAGCTGCGATGAACTTGGCTCTTTTCAATAATGCAGTGATTCATGGCAATTCCAATAGATTTGGGATGGAAAATGCCATTTAAATCCAGGTAGAGAACTACAGAGATGGAATATGGATCAAAGTACAGTGTTTTCACTTTTGTTTGTCTTCTTTCTCGTAATTTTTCTCCCTTTTGATCTGATTTTTCTTGCACTACAAGTATGGAAATATGTTTTTAAAATTGCACATATGGTGCAGCTAGGTGGCACAGTGGATAGAGCACCAGCCCTGAATTCAGGAGGACCGGAGTTCAAATCTGGTCTCAGACACTTAACACTTCCTAGTTGTGTGACCCTGGGCAAGTCACTTAACCCCAGCCTCAAAAAAAAAAAAAAAATCCATATATTTTACCCTTTGATCCAGCAGTGTCTCCCCTGGGTTTGTATCCCGAAGAGATTATAAAAGAAAGGAAAGGATTGACATGTGCAAAAATGTTTATAGCAGCCCTTTTTGAAGTAGCAAAGGAAGTTGAGTAAAAAAAAGTCCATCTGTTGGGAAATGGCTGAATGATGCTAAATGAAGTACTGGAATATTGTTCTATAAGAAGTGACAAACAGGCTGATTTCAGAAGAACCTGGAAAAACTTACATGAACTGATGCTGAGTGAAGTGAGCAGAACCAGGAGAATATTGTACACAGCAAAAAGATTACGTGATGATCAACTGTGATGGGCTTTATGAGATGCTTTAAAGCAATTCCAATAGACTTGTGATGGGAAGAACTATCCACATCCAGAGAGGGAACTACAGAGACTGAACCTGGAGCAAAACAGTGTTTTCACCTTTCTTTGTTGTTTGTTTGTGTACTTTTTTTTTTTCTTTCTTGTATCTTTTCCCCTTCTGGTCTAATTTTTCTTGCGCAGCATGACTAATGAGGAAACATTTAGAAGAATTGCACATGCTTAACATATCAGATTGCTTGCTGTCTAGGGGAGAGAGAGAGGGAGAAAAATTTGGAACAACAAGTCTCATAAGATGAAATGTTGAAAACTTTCTTTTACACGTATTTGGGAAAATAAAATACTATTGAAAATTTCAAACAAAAAGTTACAGTGAGGGCTGGCCTGAGATGGTAGAATTTCTGCATCCAAAAATTACTTAAGTCAATATAATCCAAGTCTTATCCCTTCAGAGATTCTTAGAAAGGGGTGATGGCTTGTCTCTTCTCATACAGTATCTGAGGTGAGATTTCCAATGTCTCCTAATTCCAAGTCTACATCAATAGGAAAATGTTTCTTCATCTTGCAAGCTGTCTAGACCTATGGAAAGCCAGATTTCCCCCTTCCTCCTTCCTTCTCTCCAAGCATGCTTTTCTAGGAAATATTTTTCAGCTTCTAAAAGTTTGAAGTCTCAGAGATAGCATGGAAGTTCCGATCTAACCTCTGCCAGTGGTTGTGTGAATGTGAACCCTTTTTTGGCAGTTTTCTTCAGCACTATTCCCCTTTGCCCATTGCCACTTTCTTCTCCCCACACAGGGGTCATCCTCCGTCTCTGCCTTGGATGCTCACTCTCTCCATCACTGCCTCTTAGTGTCTCTGGTTTCTTTCCAGACTCAGCTTCAATGTGTGGGAGGCATTTAAGGTCCCCTGGCATTTAGTACTTTCTTCCTTGAGGTTACCTTTTGTAGACTCTGTCAGCATCTTCTATGTATCCATCAATGTCTCTCTCCCAGGAGAATGGAAGCTGTTTGAGGACAGTCACAGATTTTGTTTCTAATTTGTGTCCCCACTTACTTCTAGATAGAAAGTATTTAATACATTTTTTGTCGAATAACCTCTCATTTACTTATCTGTAATAATTATATTATAAATTTTTGTCATGTATTTGTTAGATATTATATAAATGGGATATCTAGGTAGCACAGGGTGCTGGGGCTAAAATCAGGAAGACTCCTATTCCTGAATTCAAATCTGGTGCCAGACACTTACTAGCTATGTTATCCTGAGCAAGTCACTTCACCCTGTTTGACTCAGTTTCCTCATCTGTAAAATGAAGAAGGAAATGGCAAATCACTCCAGAATTTCTGCCAAGAAAACCCCAAATGGGTTCATGGGGACATGATTGAAGCAACTGAACAAAAAAATATATATATAAATATATTTTATATTTACAATGTATAATATATTGTATCTTCATATATATGATGTGATTATATTGTGAAATATATATTTAAGATTATAAACAATTTAATAATAAGCACGATACTTTAAGGTTGGCAAATCATTTACAAATTTTATTTGATCCTCACAACAGCTCTGGGAGGGAAAGGTGCTATAATTATCCCATTTTACAGATAAGGAAACTGAGGTTGGAAGTTCAATGACTTGCTCAGCTATTGTGTCTAAGCTGCATTTGAACTTAGATCTTCCAGGCTTCAGCCACAGCACCCCCAAGTGGCCCAAAATGGGAGTGATAATCACGGTAGTTTTGGAGGCTTAAAATGGACTGGAAATAGACATTGCAGCAAAGGATGGGCAAGCTCCAGTTACCCAGAGAAGGCCTGGGGCTAAGAGATGTTAATGGAGATGTCCCAACTCACAAGCAGGTTTCAGGTCTGTGCCTCAATTCCCTCCCCCCCATTATTCCTCCTACCCTTTTCTTTCAGAATACTCCTTTCTCCCCCAGTCCCCTCCTACTTTTTCTAAGCCTTCCTCACTTTCCAGGATAAGAGTATCCATCCCTCCCTCCTAATTTCTCTTCTTCAGAGCTCCATTATTCACTTCGAGAATGGATGGACTCAGAAAACATCTGGTTCACGCTACTCCTGTTACTGATGAAGTTGAGGACCAAAGTCACACAGGGAAGGCCTCCCTGTCGGTCTGGGCTGAGATTTGGACCCAGGGAGCCTGGCTCCAAATTCCACCATCTTTCCATATTCTTCTCAAACAGCCTTTTGTTCACCTCTCCCTTATCCCCATAAAAGGAAGGATTCTACATTGTCTGGGGCCAATGGGATGTAAAACTTGGACTTAAGAGTTTCAGAGTCTGGGTTGCAATTCCACCTTTGCCATTTACTACTTGGGAAATGCATTTAACCCCAAAGGGCCTGTTTCCCTCTCTGTAAAATGGGCACTAAAAATGTCCCACTACTTCTCCCTAGCTGACAGGAATGTGATGAGGCAATTCTTGTATAAACCTTAAAAGTATGATACAAATGTGAGTTGTGATTACAATTATTATCTCTAACTTGAAGAAACTGGAGTCCCTACCTAATCCTGGACTAGAAATCATATTAGTGAGGATCTACAGTGAATAGATTGCTGGGTCTAGAATCAGAACTTGCATTCAAATCTGGCCTTAGACACTTCCTCGATTAGCGATCTTGTTCAAGTCATTTAACTTATATCTGCCTCAGTTTCCTCAGCTTTAAGATGAAGATCATAATTGCATTTGCTTTGCAAGGTTGTTGTTAAAGTCAACTGAAATAATATTGTTTTAAAAAATGCTCAGCACAGCACCTGGCACATAGTAGGTGCTGTGTCAATTCTAAGCTTCCTCGAATCTGCAAAATGAGGTAGGCTGGCCCTAACTGATCTCTGATCACTTCCCATTTTGTTGTCCAAGATAAATCCTATGATTAGTCCCTTCACCTCCATAAGCCTCAGTTTACTTATCCATAAAATGGGGACAATAATTCTCAGTACCACCTACTACCTTACAGGGCTGTCAGTAAGTATGTAGTAGGTATCAGGCCCAGTGCTCGGTATTGTTCTGAGGCAAGGGTTTCAAATACTATAGAAATGTGTTTTCTTATTCATTTTCATTCATTAAGTTCACATTTAGGTCTGGGATCAAAAGTCTAGAAATAACCTGGTATCACACACCCCTTCCTCCATTTTATAGATTAAGAAACTGAGGCACCAGATCAGGGAATTGACTTGCTCACAAGTAACCAGGTAGTCAGACACTGAGTAATTGTCAGAGGCCAAACTCAAAGGATGAGAGGAGAGGAAGGTATTCTAGACATAATGAGGCAGGGGACAAAGGCAGAAATGTGGCAGGGAGGAAGTTTCGCCTGGAAAGCCTCAGGTGCTCCCCTGAATACCTCTCTCTCTGGTGTGCCCCCCTCCCCACTAATCCCCCCCTCCCGGGTGGCTGAGCTAAATCCCACACTTAAGAGTAGGCCTTCTGAAGTACTAGCCCCCTCCGGGAACAAGGGGGCCTCATTAAGTCTCCAGCCTTGTAATTTGGGCTACAGCTTGGCACCAACACCTGCTGTTTTGTTCTACAAAGTGTGTGCTGGGGGGTGGAGGGGGGCACAGGACTGCCAGACCTGTGCCGATACTTGCCAGGAGAGCTGTCTGCAGTACACTGGAACCTAACGTGTATGTTCCTTCCATAGTCAATAAAATCTGACCTATTCCTACCAACCTGGGGCTGGGTATCTGAAAAGTAAACCCCCAAAGGCTTCTTCCCCAATTCCAATTCCATCAGGCCCATAATTCCCCTATTGACTTCTCCATCTCTGCCTCATCTTCATACAGGCAAGGCTTTCACCCAAGATTGTGTTGGTGTTTAACAAGTGGCTCTCTAGTAAATACACCTTCCCCCCCCCCCAAAGATGCTTTTACATTTAAAATCTGCATCAACATTTTCTCCATCACATTCTAAGTCTAAACTACCAACAAAACAATAAATCAAGCCCTGATTTGTGGTACTTGACGATTTCCAAAATGCCTCAACCACTAGCTCTTTAAGCCCATGGGAGCTGGTGCCAGCACGCAGGTCTTCACCTCGCGAAGCTCTTCCTCATTTTATCCTATCATTGAACATAGTATTTTAACTTACCTGTCATTTTAAGCCCGTAATTCTCCGGACTCCTTTTCCATTTTGTCCCCAGCAGGCACTTATTATCCCATCTCACCAGTTTTAATGACTGCTGTCTCCTCCCGCTAGAATGAAAGCTCCATGAAGGCAGGGGCTGCCTTTCCGCTCAGCCTAGCACCTGGCATGCACTGGGCACCTAACACATTTTCCTTTATCGGCCAACTGCGCCCGAGTCTTAGGAACGCTTTTCTTCCTTTATAGGGAGTGTTAAACCATTGCTTCTAAAGATAAGGTCATGGACTCATAACCTTAGAGTTGGGAGGGATTTTAGAAGCCATCTATTCTAAATCAACCTTTTCACTTTATAGATGAGGAAATAGAAGCCTAGAGAAGTGAAGCCCCAAGAAAGGGAAGGGAGTAACAGTCAGAACTTGAGCCCACATCATTCAACTCCAACAGTGCACGAGCAGCAGTCCCGGTGTTGGAGTCAAAACACACGGATTCAAATCTAGTCTTGGACACAAGGTGGAACTGGGGGTAATGAAGTCAATCTGGGTTTCAAAGTCAGGCCTGATGAGTGGCGTCCAACTCTACCGTGATGACTTGGGAGGCACGGGATGTGGACTGGTTGGTTTCTCTGACTTCTGTGACTGATTCCTTCCTTCATGCATCAACTAAGTGCTATCTGTACATGGGGAACATACAAAATTTAGACAGGACAGTCTCTGTCCTCATGGAGATTTCAGTCTAGTAGCATTTCCTGTTCTATAAAATATTGTATGAGTCTGGACCATTGTTCCTGAGAGTTTACTCTGCATGAATTTACAAGCTAGTCTTGGTCACATAGAGTAGTCACTTCTAGGCACTTCCTCCTTAATTACCTTGCTTCTAGGTGATATTCAGTTAGGGTTTGTGTGTGTGTGTGTATACATACACATATATGTGCATACACAAACATATAAAACATACATAAATATATAACATAACAATGTTGTTGCTCAGTTGTGTCTCCATTTTGGGATTATCTCTTCAAAGATACTGGAGTGTTTTTTTACCAATCTTCTCCAGTTGACTTTACAGATAAGGACAAACAAGGTTAAGTGATTTGCTGAGGATCACCAAAGCTACTAAATTGTCTAATTTGAACTCATGAAAATAAATCTTAGCGGCAGCTAGGTGGTGCAGTGGATAGAGCACCAGCTCTGAAATTAGGAGGACCTGCGTTCAAATTTGGTCTCAGACATTTAATACTTCTTAGCTGTGTGACCCCAATTGTCTCAGGGGAAATAAATAAAAAAGAAAGAAAATAAATCTTGATTCCAGGCCCAGGGAGATATCCATCTACTTTGTTACCTAGTTGCATCTAATGTAGCTAACAACAAATAGAATATATTATCTTTAATATGTAATAAATATAACATATATTCAATATATCAGAAATATATTTGTACCAAGCAATAAATATATTAAACAGTGTAACAATATGATGTAAATATAATTATATAAAATAAAATCTGTGGGTGGGAAGAACTCAGAAAGACTGGCACATTTGCAAGCTCAGGGACCTTATTCACTCACTCTCTGAGCCTTGGTTTGCTCATTGGTAAAATGGGAATACCCACTCCACATTACCTACACATGGAAAAAAATGTGTCAAGCATTTTGTAAATGTTTAAGGACCTCATGGATAGTAATTATCATTGAAACAACCTCGGTGTTGTACAAAAGAACTTCCTTGTCCAGGCCCAGACAGCTAACTCTTGGTTTAATATGACAGACTAGAACAAGGGTTCTCAAACTATGGCCCATGGGCCGGATGCGGCCCACCTGGTTATGGCAAATGGGCGGAGACAGAGTGTGAGTTTTTGTTTTTACTAAAGTCCAGCCCTCCCACAGTCTGAGGGACAGTGAACTGGCCCCTATTTAAAAAGTCTGAGGACCACTGGACTAGAAGATATGAAGAGCAGGGAAGGGTTGACATGAAGCATATGGACCCTTTTCCCAAATATTTTTATATGTATAAACTACCTACTATAAAGGAAACCAATTATATTGAAACAGTTGTGTGTGTATATTTACATACACACATAAGCCTATATTTTTTAGACTCCAGATCAAGAATCTCTGCTATAGAGGAACCAAGTGACATGACTTGGGAAGGAAGAGGACCACCGTGATAGTGGGAAAGTTATAGGTAAGCCAGTCCTAATCAGATGTAGATAAATGGCCTTCCTGGCCACTTCTCTGAGCAGCCACATCCCTCCTTGCTTTCCCATGCTTTCCAGAACTCCTTTTCCATAACTAATTACCTGCTCTTCATCCAAAACCTGCCTTCTCCACACTCCAGTTCTTTTGTGTAACTTACCCATTTACGTGTAGTTCCTATCCCTTGACTGTAAGCTCCCCGAGGGCAGGGAATGCCTTTTTTCTCTTTATATCCCCAGCATTTGGCACAGGGCCTGGCCCATAGTGGATGTTTAATAAAAGATTACTGGATGAATGGTAGATACTTAACAAATTATTCCTTGACACATATGTATCGGTAAGTGCAATTTGGGGAGGGGAGGGCCAGTAATGAGGCTGGAGCCTTCGCTTCTGAGGGCTCTGTGAGGAAGCTAGGAGTTCTTAGGGTCGAGAACAGGCGGCACAAGAAGCAGCCTGAACAAAATCACTGAGAATGGACACGAAGCACCAAGTTCAGGGAGGCTTGGAAGCTGTTTGACTGGGACGTGAAGAGCCAAAGGTCTTGGATGAAATAAGGTGAGAAGGGTGGTAGGCAGCCAGATTGTGGGGGGTGCTTTAATGTCAGGATTTTTGAGCATGGGACTAACATGAGCAGGTCTGTGTCTTAGGAAAATTGGCAGCTCTGCTGGAAGATGAATTGGGACAGTGAGAGCTGAGGAGGAGGAAGATGCTGGGGCTCTTATGGGCCTGATGCTTGGCAGGGTAATACAGGAGGGACCATTGGAAAGAGAGGAAATCATTTCCTTGTCTATAAAATGAGCTGGAGACAGAAATGGCAAATGGCAAATCAAAATCTTTGCCAAGAAAACCCCAAGTGGAATCCTGAAGAGTCAGACATGACAAACCACAAAATTACCCCACCCAGTAGGCCCTCTGGCCCCTAGTGGAGCAAAGCAAAACCCTTTTCCACTGGACAGTCCTTCAAATATTTAAGGGCAGGGAGACTTTGGCTACCCCCTCTCACTCAAGTCTTCTCTTATCCAGGATACAATTCCTCCCTCATGAGGCACTCTGGACTAGTCGCCATTGTGTCTGATCAATGTCCTTCCCTTTAAAACATAGCACCTAGACTTGAATGAGCAGAGCTAGGAAGACCCACGCAGTGACTAGTCATGTATAGGAAAACAAATGAGAGGTGGCGGGACTTGGATTTTATCTGTAATGGTCATTCATCTCTGTTCTAGCCCAGCGCTTCTTGAAACATTTTCCACTCCGGACCCTTTCTTACTCTGTAAAGTTTAGTGACCGAGTATATAATCATAAAATAGCTAAGCAAGTAAAATATTTACTAATAATAAGTCATAATTTTATGACCGAAGCCCACATTCAGTTATGAAATGTTTGAATCAGTTTAGGAAGCTGGATTCTAGAGAATTAAAAAACACTTTTCTCCTAGACTGGTCTACAAGTATGGAATGTCACATATACTGTTGTATATGTTCTGTTTAATCGGGGGTGTTTTAACTATTAAATGCTTAAGTGCATGAATGAAAGGGTTCAAGTTAAATGGTGTAATACTTGGAATCAAGCAAATAACAAACACCACGTTAGCTTCTGGGCCAGAGACACAAACATGAAATAACTGTCTTCAAGGAGTTTATCTTCTATTGGGAAAATGAACTTAAGAAAATTAGGCATTTTTTGCTTACTATGTGCCAGGTACTGTATTAAGTGAGGATTCTAGTTCTTATCAACCTGGGGCTGGCTATCTGAAAAGTAATACAAATAAAAGCAAAGAGAAAGAAGTCCCTGCCCTCATGGAACTTACATTCTAATGGGGAAACAGACACCCAGAAGGGAGCTGAAAAGCAGAGGGGCCATGGTGTTGAACCCTGGAGAGTTGGGGACAGATCCTGTAAGAAAAGGTCCAGCCTTGGCCCCTCCACAAAATGAAGGCCTGTGCAGAGCTCACCAAGATGGTGACTTGTAGGGGACTTCCCAAGGTGAGGAGGCCTAGGAGTTGTGGAAAGTTCTGGCTGTTTTTTGGAGTTCTACCAGCAGGGGAAGAGCTCTGGGCCTGCAGTCAGCCCTTCGACACTTAACAGCTATGTGATCCTGTCAGTCAAACCTCAGTTTCCTAAAATATAAAGTGGGGATAACAGCACTTGCCCCCTAAGATTGTCTGAGTACTTAATTTGCGCTTTTAAAGCACTTAGTTCAGTCTAGTGCATGTTAGGTGCTTAATAAACACTTGTTTCCACCTTTCTGGAAATTCAGGAACAAGGCTGGAAGGGAATGAAGACTGGCCCCCTGAGCCCTTCCAGGGACACATTTACGTGAACAAAAAAAAAAATATTTACAGGATGATTTTATTCCAATAGAAATAGGAAAGGGAGGGAGACTGAGTCAAGTTGATAAATATGTATCAAATAATGTGCAAAGCTAAGGGAGAATAAAAAGGTCTTGGAGGCTCTTTCAAAGCCAAGGATTGCACCAGGTGTGACGGAATCGTATTCCAGGTCCGAGGACAGGAGAGGGGCCCTTGTGGGTGGAGGACAGGAGAATCAGGTGGACTAGACAGTGTCCTCCGAGAGTGTGCCTGGGAGCACCCAGATTTTGAATGTCTGGTTACTGAAGATAAAATCGATTGTTTTGTTGAGTGCAGACTTTATGTAGACAGCGCATCAGTGTAGTTAAGTGTACCTTTTGAAAAAAAAAAATGAATACAACTTATTTAGGACATGTACACACTTCTCTACAAAGGATTCACCAAAAATTCTTCTCTTATTGAAGGGAAATTGCACCGCCTCTCTTACACTGCTGCCAAATCCCAAGGTTGTGGTTCCTCATGGCAAAGAACACCGAATCCTGGGCTGAAAAAAAAAAGATGAGAACCACCACAGAAAGCATGAAAGGGGAGCAATCTGTAGTTTAGAAAGGTAGACTAGAGCCACTGGAGGAAAGGCTTCGAGGCAGTTTGCATCCCATCCTAGAGGCAGTGGGGAGCCAATGAAGATTCTTCAGCACAGATCTAACAGCCAGATCCCCATGCTCTAGGAATGGAGTGGCAACCACAATGCAGACAGATCAGAGCAAGAAGATGCAGGAAGCAAGGAGACCAGGATGGTGCTGATAAAGTAAAACAAAAAGAACTGCAAGAACCCAAAACAAATAGAAGAAAACTATTTTTCTTCTTATTTTTCTTCGGTACCTAGCAGAGAACTTGGCGCCCTCCCTGTGAGCCCTGACCACATCCAGCATCTCTATTGCTCTGGTAGGTTGAACTGTTAACACTCATGAAAATCTGAGCTAACTAAGCTAATACTGCTGCAGCTTCAGGAAGCATTGGTCAGCTCCCTCACCTTCGCTTTCCTGGGGATCCCAAAATATCCCCAGATCAGGAAAAATCTCCTTCTCTCAAGGCAGGAAGCTTCTCTTCCTAATTCCAAGCCCAGATCCTCAGCCCCAGCCCACCACGTAGCCAGGCAATGGCAATACTGACCAGAAGCATAAATAAATGCGAACACACCACTGAGATTTATATTTCAACATTTAAAAAAATCAAAATTCAAAAAATATCAGACATCTTTTTTTAATTTCCTTTTATAAAGAAAAATAAGGTTTGTCTCTTGCTCTTCTTCTTTTTTTTTTTTTTGCTTGAAACAGAACAAAACTCTAAACCAACTGGGAGATCCCCATCCCATCCCCCATGTCCCACCCCCCTTCCCCACACAGTTTGATACCCCTCTACAGCACATGGCCCACTAATAACGGTGAGTGAAGAAAGCTTGGGAGAGGGGGCTGGGGGATTTTGCTGCCTGGCTTCCCTCATAAGGAGTCTCCTATAGAGGTTAGATGAGCTGGGGTGAGGAGGAAGGGGAGGCTCTTCCCTCAAGGCAGCACCTGAGCCCTGAGGGGTTGCTCTGGCCCAGCTGGGAGACTTCAGCACTATCTGAAGGGTCCCCATTCACTATTTCTTTGGGAAGGGAGTCATGGGGAAAACAGAGGTGGTGTTTGTGTTTAAAACAAACAAAAACCTCACTGTTTGGACTAATTTATTAAAATTGGAAAAAACAAACAAAAAACAAACCACTCAACCTAGTTTTTTAAGTTCTAACTAGTTAGGACTGAGTGGTATCAATCTCCCAGATCTGTGACTAAATCAATTCCTCTGTAAATTAAGTCTTAAGAGAGTTGGGGGTCCAATGACTTGCCCAGGGTCACGCTGCCTGCCTGTCAGGAATAGGACTTCCTGAATCAGAACTGCCTCTCAGCCCTCAAGGAAAGTTCCCAGAAAAGCAGATCCATCCCCTTGGGAGGGTGAGAAGAAGGGACTGGGATGGGAGGAAGGCAAATTCACTGAGGTCTCAGTGGCCTCCCAGTCACTGTCCCTTCTCCAAACATTTGGTAAGAAATAGTAAGAAAAAACATTTCCAAGAGTAAGAACCCTGAAGTCTTAGTTCAAAAGATTCTAAGACAGTTTATTCTCCAAACACCTGACTGGGTTAAAAAAACCCAAAACCTTTTTTAGAACAATAAAATGCCCTCCTCTGACACCACCGTGTGTAAGAACCAATAACCTTCTGAATGTTCTCTCAGCCCTGCCAAGAACTCCCTCACAGGCAGGGGCCTGATTCCACGAGACAGACGCCCACCCTACGAGCATCCATACCGTAGCTGTGTGACGCAGACACACACAATACAGCACAAGCTCAGGGCCATCGATGTGCCCAGTTTGGCTCCGATCACAAGCGCCACACAGACGTGGACACGAGTCTCGTCGGCCATCAGGCCTCCCAGAGAGTTCAAGCACCAGACAGCAAAAGCCCGTTTTCCCCCTCTCAAGCTCACTGGGGACACAGCATGAGAGAGTCAGGAAGGAAAAAAGAAGCACAGCCGGATAAAATCACCGTACTAGCAGTCACCAGAAGAAAAGAGGAAATGGGGGTGAAAGCAGAGGCGGGTGCAGCAGGGGGCTGGCAGGGGGGCCAGCCGAACCCAGATGGTGGGGTCTCCAAGAAAAGCACAGAAGCTGGAGGTAGCACCATCTGTCCCCTCTGACCGGGCAGATCGTTTGGGGGAGAGGTTTCACAGTGAAGCCCCCCACTGGCAGTGGGTGGGAAGAAAGAGAGGAGCTGTCCTAGAAAAAACATTAGGGCACAAGGGCGGCTCTAGGCCACAAGAAGAGAGCTGGGCAAGGGCAGGAGGAGAGGGGGAGGGAGGCAGGCTGACACTCAGCCCTAGGGCACCTTGGGGTAGGGGAGCTGGGACAAAATGCGGTAATTGGGGCGGGGGGGGGGGGGCAATCTGGCTGCTCAGGTCCAAAACGTGTGAAGGGATGAGGAAGGAGTGGGGGCAGAAGGCCTAAGTGGTGGCCACAGAGGAAGGTGCTTCCTCGGCACAGATTTCATGCCCCAGCAGGAGACAGACAGAGGGACCAAAGCCCAAGAGGGCAAGGCAGAGGATGCTCGTCCTTCAGATGCTAGGCTTCCCGGTCCAGGGCCCTCAAATTCACTACCTTTTCTTGCTCCAGAATGAAACGCACCCCCTCCCGCCCCCATGAGTGTTTCTGAGCCCCAAGGAACACAGCACCCAGCTAAGCCCTCGGGAGGGCTCCTCCCAAACCATGCCCCACAGACAAGATGGGATGGGACAGGACGGGAAAACAGTCTGGCTTGTGGTGACCCAAGTGCCCAGCAGGGCAGTGGTAGTGGTCCCTCTGGCCAGAGGAACATTCTGGGGAAGCCTGGACTCCAGACACCCCCATAGGACTGAGCAACCAGAGAGAGCCCTCATGCTGGACCCAGAAGACCACCGAGGGCCTAAGCCCGAGCCCTGGGCAGAGCAGCTGTCTTGTTTAGAAAATAGGCAAAAAGGGAAGATGGGACCAGCTACTGTGGCTCATGCCAAACCCTGGACGGGTCTCTCCTTTGAGGCAGGCCGGCCTCTTTCCCCAGCAGCAGCTGCTTCCATTCCTGAATACACAATACCGAAGTCACCGGGCTCGGAAGGACGATAGCCGGAGATGTCGGCAGGGTGGGGAGCGGACCCCAGGTGGTTTCCCGGGGTGGGATTCTCGCCCTGCAGTCTTTGGTGGTGGCGGAAGGAATGAGCCAGGCCCGTGGGGGAGGGCAGAGGTGGGGGCGGTGTGACCCGCAGCGGCATGCGTTACGGGAGCCCCTCCTGCGGGGCGGTCCGAGGGCGTGGGAGGCCCGGCGCCCCTGCGGCAGGGCTCAGCGCAGGCTCTGGTACAGGTAGGCAGACGTGAAGAGAGCGTTGGCCGCCAGGCTCACGGCCAGGAGGCCACGTACCACCGAGCTGCCGAAGCGAGCTGAAAGGAGAGAGAGGATTGTGGTGGGGGTCCGGGCTGGAGGAGCCCACGGCCCTCCCGCAGCAGAATCCTCCGGCCTGACCTGATCCAGCCCGGCCTGTTTCTCCAGACCTTGTGCCTATCGGGGCCTCTTTCCACCTTGTGCCACGCAGCTCCTACTTCTGCCCTCTGGCGCCAAGCCCAAGCCCCCAGGCCAACAAGTGCCAATCCCTTTCTATGGCTGGGCTTGAAGCCCCCGACGGTCCTGGCAGCACTCCATGCCCCCTCCCTAGAATGGAGTGCACCCAACCAAGAGAATTTTCCAGGAGGCAGGGCCCGAGGCAGGCCAGGCTCCCAGCAGGTGCCCCACAGGTGCTTGGGGGGCTGCTGCTGGAGCTTCTCCCATTCTCTGTGACGCTCACTTTGGGAACCAGAAGGCAAGGCTGCTAAAAACCCTCTCGAAGTGCATTCTGGGTAAATTTCACTGTTATCGGATTCAGTGCAATGTTCTGGTCTGTCCCATCTCTTTGCACTGTCCCGGCCCTCCCTGTGCGCTGTTACCCTTCCCTGGCTTTAAGTCCTCTGCCAGTTCCATAAGCGCGCGCCACCTTTATCTTCAATCTAGACCCAAGCCCAGAACCCCTGAGAGATCCCCTGGAGACCTCCTGCCAAGAGGCCACTGAACGGCCAACCAGCATTTACGCCCAGGCCCAAGGGTCACCATCTTGCCCAGTGAGTGGCCTGTGAGTTTCCCAAAGTTTAGGGGAGTGATCTCATCAGCGCCCGCCAGTGCTGAGAGGTGACTAACCCTCATTCACAAGGAAAAGGCGTCCCACCGCCCTCTCTCTGGGCTCTTACTCCCTCTGTGGGAAACCCCCGCTACGCTCCCCAAGCTATGGCCGGCAGGCATCAATCTCTTCCCTTTTTTGAAGATAGGTGCTGTGGGCCCCCCTGTTCTCTTTCAGATTCCCACAAATCAACTGCAGTGGCCCGGCCGGTTCTGAGACTGAGGCGCCATGAGAAGTGGACTGGAGGAGGGGTGCCGAGAGGGACCTCAGAACTCAGCCAGTCCAGCTCCCCGTCATTCACCAGGAGCCAAGTGAAGGTCCAGAGGGTCTGAATAAGGGCCAGGACAGGAGGCTACGAGCTCTTGTCTGCAGGACCCCTCCCCCCACTCCCCTTTCCCTCACTGCCTCTGATGGACAGTAGGTTGATAGGTGAATGTGCTAGTCAGGAAAAAGGTGTCTCTGAACCCCCTAATCCTAATCTCACCTAATCCTGGTGAGAGGCAGGCTGTCCTGCAAGGAGCCCTCAGTCAAAGTTCAGAGGAATATAATTCCTGCCCTTCTCCCTTGTCTCGAGTACTTTTTGGGGGATAGAGCCCCTGAACCTTGCTGAGAGCACCCATATCTGCGCCCACCCTTCTCAGATCTATGACCTTCTCATAGGTCTCAGGATCCCCTGACCATTCATTCAGTCTGTGGGTTATTTTCTTTCAACCAATCACCTCAGGCTCCTGGGCATTTCTCTGAACGCCCAGTAAGTTTACTCAAAGCTTCTGGCCTTGAACTCTCCCAAGGATTAGTGTACCCGGCCAGAGGTCCTGTATTCCCTCCGGGAAGGCCATGACCCAGGCACACGCAAACCCTCTGCCCATTAAGTAGCACGTGGAAAAAGCCCACCCCCCCAACCCAGAGCAATGTCCTGGACCCTGAAACGGGCCAAGCACACAACTTCTACAAGAATTTTGACAAAGGTCATGGGTCATATGTTTAGAAAGTACCTTATTAAATTATTCAGTCAAAAGGTACTGAAGCCTCAGGACACAAACACATAAGGGAGGAGAAAGTCCTTGCAGGAGCTAATGTTCTACGCAGGGAAGTGGCACGTAAGCCTGGGAATGAATCCCAGCAGCACCAGCCCTGAGGCCTTAGACGGCAAATCTTCCTGGAGCAGACGGCCGGAAGGGAGCTCTGAAGGAACGGAACCCCCGGACAGCGTATAAGCCAAACAGAAGCGTCCACTAGAGTGTAAACTCCTCGAGGCCAAGGCTGCTCGGCTTCTGTCTCAGAGCCCGAGGCCAGGCCCAGGACACATACCTCTCCAGCTCGCAGCCTCCTCCAGGCACCCTTTGGTCGTGGTGTCCACCACGCAGGCCGACGAGTGGGACGAGCTGTCCTCTTTTCTGATGGAAAAGTCGCTGTAGAGGCTGCCGCTTTCCACCTGGGACCGCAGGTCTGGGGACAGAGAGACGCCTGATGGAGGGGCATGGCTCCGTGTGCAGGCTGGACACGGGGGGGCCAAGGGAGGTCTGACCTGCTCTGCTTTGCCACTTCCCATTGCTCTAGGTCAAGGTTGAGGAAGGGGGGCCCCAGCAACCTAAGGAAAGGGCTACACCTGACACCTCTCACCCCCGCAGGAAAGCAAAAGCTGTTTGCTCACTCAAGGATCACTGCAAGGCAGCTGCATCTGGGGTGGTGAGCAACAGCTTTAGAGTGCCCACACAGCCACCACAGGGAGCGGAGGAGGGAGGACCTTGCAGGCCACTGAAAAATCACAGAAGGAAAAGAAAACGCAATCAGACTGGGGAGGGCAGGAAACAACAGCCTCACAAGATAACCTAGCCACGACAGTGACTGAACGGGGCCGGACTCCGGAAGGTGGCCCAGGCCACGGCACTCACGCACATTTGGAACTGGAAGGACAGCCGGACGTTTGTGGAGTGGGCACCATTACAAAAGCACGCGGGAGAACGTAAGCTCCTTGAGGGCGGCCGTTTCCCTTTTGGCTTTATTTACCACAGATGTCAGCGACCGACAGGTTTTTGTGAAAGGGTTGATGAATTAAATGGCACGGACTTGATGTCTTGTTTTCACCAGTAAATTTATGGAATCAATCTAAGCGTGAAAAGGATCCCCTGCAGGAGTCTGGTTTAACCCATAGAGCAACAGGCATCTCCTCTCCTCCATGTGTTCGGTTCTTTGAGGCGTGGCTTGAACCCCTCCAGTGGCAGGGAGCTCATTACTCCCTGAGCCAGCTGCCCTTTCACTTCTGGACAGCTCTCCTGGTCAGTTCCTCCAAAGCAGGCCCCCACCTGCCCCCCCAGCTCAAGGTTCCCCCCCCCCAAGCTTTGTGCACTTCCCCACGGGTCTCTTACCCAAGGATGGGCCAGACCTGACGTTCCACACGTAGCTTGTCAAACCTTAAAGGGGCCCAGGCCCAAGGCCTCTCTCGCCTCTTCCAGTCTGATGGAGAAAGGACTTACCACGCATGCGCTGCAGGCCCTGGACAGGGCGCCTCTTGCTAGGAAACCGAGGGAACTCTGGACTGAGCAGACTGCCGTCAGCAGGACCGGGCTCGTCGGAGCTGCTGGGACTGTGGGGGATCTCTCCAGGGGATGGGAAAAGCAGAAGCTTCTGCCCCTTCAAGTTGAGGCGGGCTGGGCTAATGAGTGGCCGGCGGAGGCGAAGGGAGCCAGAGCTGGAGGCCACAGATCCTGCCACGGAGGGAGCTGGGGAAGGAATAGGGGACGAGGCACAGCTCCCAGACAGCAGAGTGAAGTAATCTGGAGGAGACACAATAAAGGGCAGGTTGTGAGAGGAAAAATGTACTCCTAGCAGGTGGGACAAATAAAGGTGGAGATGGAAATAGGTACCAAAGAGAGAAAAGGGATTCTCTGTAAGCAGGGAATCTTAACCATCTAGTCACAGAATATCAGGATTGGGAAGGACCTCTGAGGACATTTCAACCAGTATCACCCAATATACTTGGCTACTACCAAAAGATAACTCCCCCCTCCCCCCAAACAGGGCCCATTTCCCTTGGGATAATTTGTTCTGATTCAAACATGTGAACGGACCCTCCATCTCATAGATTTAGGCGTCCAACCCAATGACAGGATTGCAGTCTACTCAACTTCAGTCTCACCTGCCCCCTCCCTCCCATGAACCCCTTACCCTGCCCAGCATATCTGGAGCACTGACTGATGGAAAGTCGGTCATGCTCACTCCCCCTCCTCAAAGTCCAGCATCGAGCTGTCCTCCCATCTCCTCCCTACAGTTCCCTGAAGACGTGCTTTTTTTCTGTTCTTGTCTGAGATTTCTCCCCCGCACTAGGTTACAGCCCACCCATACCCACAGCTGTGACTTCATGGCCCTCTTTTTGTGATTTTCCATTCTTTGGAGAATTACACCTTTTGACAGAGAGCAGATGGACTCCAGGGGTAAAACATAGTTTCAGACACAGCTAATGTATTTTGGTTATAAAGAAATATTTTTGTTATAAATACTGTTCCTCCTCCCCCCCAACCCCATTTTCTAATTGGGATGGGTTGGGAGGGAGAAAAGGAGTAGATACAAGAGAAAGAGAAGAGAGGGGGAATATTAATAAGCATTTGGTTTAAGAAAAATGCAGAGAAAAACAGAAGGATGGCCCGAAAAAATCAAACAGAGGAGCTTGGTGGTACTACAGTATAACACACATTAAACATAGTCATGAAGACTCAAGTTCAGATTCAGCCCTAGACACTAGCTGTGTGTGACCTTGGCAAGTCATTTAACTTCTGCTTAACTTAATTTCTTCATAAAGTTTCTGTAAAATGGGGATAGTAACAGCACTCACCTCCTAAGATTATTCAGAAGATAAAATAAAACAATATTTGTAGAATACTTTGCAAACCTTAAATGCTATGAAAATGCTAGCTGTTATGTTGAACTTATTACACGTTTTAAAAGATGTAAGAGATTCACAAAATCACATATAATCCTATGTTCTACTATGTATATGGAAATGCCCATTTTGTTCAGTATGTTAAGTTCAAGATAGCTCTCTCTCTCCATCACAGAGGCAAACAAGTTGAGTACATATGTCTCTATCTTATGCCTTGCTTGATGATCTTGAATAATCCTGACAGATGGAGACATCCTGATGAAAGAACTTTTAAAAAATTTTTCTTTAATGTTTTATTTTTTTCCCCAATTATGTGCAAAAACAATTTTACCATTTCCCCCCAGATTTTGAGTTTGGAATTCTCTCCTCTTCCCTCCCCCTTCCCCTCATTGAGAAGGTAGGCAATTTGAGATAGTATAGTCATGCAAAACATATTTCTATGTAAGTGGTTCAAAAAACACAGAAAAAAAAAAAAAAAAAAACCAAGAAAATTAAAATTATCTTTGATCTGAATTCAGGCTCTACCAATTCAGAATTGTCTCGGACCATTTTATTGCTGTGAATAGCTAATTTACTCATGGTAGATCATCATACAATGTTCCTGTCACTATGTAACAATGTTCTCCTGGTTTTGCTCATTTCATTTCTAATAGGATGTTTTGTTCCGCTAAGTCAAATACATTTTCAAATGGTCACAAACAACAGGCACAAATCTAATCTCCCAATCCTGTTCTAGCCCTAAGCCCCACTGTATACGCTTGGTCCAATTCAGTGGCTTTCCCTGTGTTCACTCCTGTTACTCTCACTTTTAGCTCACAAGCCGGCAAGAATCCAAGTGTGGCCTCTACTGTCCTAAACGTAAAAAGTTGGCAACTTAAAAAAAAAAATAAAAAAAAAAAATCTGCAGATGTTTCCCATTCTTCTCCTGTTTCTTGTTTCTTCATTTTTATCTTTAAAACAGCCCTGAGATTTAGTTCAGTCTCTGGTAGTTTTCCTTAAGTTGGTTTTTACCTTTCACTGCTTCTCTCTGCTATCCGAAACAATGCCATCCAGAAATTTCATAGTAAGTGCTTAATAACTCATTCATTCCTTGTTTCATTGTCCTAGGTGCTGAGCTTGGGAACCTCTTCTACTTCCAACATTCTTCCTTTGACCTGGGTCTTTCTGTTCCCTCTAGTCTCAAGCCCAACTAACTGTAGGAAACAAGATAGGAAATGTTCCTCTCTCTTCATTCTTCTCCTAACCTGGGCATCTTCTGTAGCATTGGGGCTATAGGAAAAGAAGGGACAGGGAATATGCTTGTTGGGATTTCTGCCCAGCAGGGCCTTCAGCAGATTCCTAGCTCAGAAGGACCAAGACAGTATTTCTGGGTACACAGCTGTGAGGTTGAAAGCTTTCACAATTTAATAAATTTTAGGATCTGATATTCTAGATCTAGTCCTGCTGCTTGCTGTTTCATAAATGACTCTCTCTGACTTCAAGTTTTCCCAACTGTGAATTAGTAAAGATCATTCCCCAAAGTCTGAGAAGGCAAAGTGATAGAATAAAAATGCGATCTGTTATTGATACTCTCTCCTTTTCCCCAATTCTCTCCCCATCTCTCTAGAGAGTGCAAGTGAGAGGAGGGCTGGCTATAAAGTTAAAGGCTCCCGGTTCCAGTCCAGATCTAATCCCTTAATTTCTCTCATGTGTAAAGCAGAGGCTGGGCTAGATGGCCCAAGAAGTTTCTTCTGGTTAGGCCTGTGATTCCCTGATCCCACTCTAATTCCCAAATCCGGCAGTTCTCCTTGCCTGATACAGGTGACTCCTTGGATTGAGATCCCTGAGATGGGGGGCGGCTCCCACTGAAGAGATATCCTGAATCTGGAAAGAAAAACAAAGACAGACATGAGGACGGCCATCGGCAGCAGGTTCCCCCCCTCCAGCTTTTCATCTCACTCTAGAACATCTGACATATCCCTCCTCCCTTACTCTAGAGCTCCCCTGTCTTTCAAAGCACAGTCTAAGACCTGTCCCTGGGACCTTCTCTGCTCCCCCTCTCCCCTAGTCTCCTCCTTTTCTAGCTCCTTCACAAGAGCTGTCCACACATCTCGGAGCAACATTTAGGCCTTGTTTGGTTCATGCTCACAGCTCACCATGGTACCAGTCAAACTTTCCATTACTCTCTCATGTACTCAAACCCCACAATAATCAAAAGAATTAGAAATTGAGGAGATGCCCACCAATTAGGGAATGGCTAAACAAGTTATGGTGTATGATTGTGATGGGATACTACTGTGTTACAAAAAATCATGAGCAGGACACTTTTGGAAAAACCTGGGAAGAGCTTATATGAACTGATTCAAAAAGAAGTGAGTAGAACCAAGAGAAAACTATACCCTAATGACAGCAACATTGTAAAGGGAATGAACCTAAATACTATGGTCGATATGATAATCCAAGACAATTCAAAGGATCAATGGTGAAAAATGCAGACTGAAGCAAACTTTTTTCTACTTTATTTTTCTTGCTTTTTTGGGTAACATGCTGAGATAAAAATATCTTGCATAATTTCACATGTACATTAATATATCATTTGTCTTCTGGATTCATGACCTAGGCATAAAGAATGAGATTATAAATAAATTAGAAGAGCATAGACTTGTGGAAAAGGAAGGAATTTATGACCAAAGACAAACTAGAGGTCATTATTGATCACAAAATAGAAAAATTTGATTATATCAAATTAAAAAGTTTTTGTACAAACAAAACTAATGCAGACAAGATTAGAAGGGAAGTAATAAACTGGGAAAACATTTTTGTAGTCAAAGGTTCTGATAAAGGCCTCATTTCCAAAGTATATAGAGAATTGACTCTAATTTATAAGAACCAAGCCATTCAATATATCATGTCTTCAATGGGAGATAAAAGACTTTTAGAAGATCTTAGGATATAAATTTTTAAATATTAAAAAAAAAAAAGAATGTCAAAAACAAATTAGCAATAAAATTTTAAGAAGAGTTTTCATGTAAATCAGCCTATTATGCTCAAGATGAAATTCCAACTCTTGCCTCTGTGTCTTTGCACAGGTTCTCTTTCCTCACTTTTCTCTTAGAAATCCTAGCTCGCTTTTCTGATTCTTCCTAGTTATTACCACTATCTCCTAATTACTTTGTGTATATGTGTACTTTATGTATATATTTTTCTCCCAATAGAATGTAAATTCTTTAGGGATATGACCTATTTTGATTTTGTGTGGCCCCTCATCAGATCATCTTCTTCCTCTTCTGACCTCCAATCCTGCCTACACTCAAACTTCCTTCCAGCACCATGGACAGACACCTGAGCACTGTCCCTCCAGCACCATGGCCAGGAGTCCTTTTAAAACTAAAGGGACCCACCCCCTGAAATAGAGATTCCTAACCAGGGGTCCATGATGTTCTTTTTAAACAGTCTGACAGCTGCATTTCAGGACAGGTGGTAATCCAATATATTTTATGCATTTAAAAACACATTTTTGAGAAGGGGTCCTCAGGCACAAAGTGAAGGAGCTCAACAGCTACAGCTAAATTCAACCTGCACTTATTAAGTATCTACAGTGCACTGGGTTCAGTAATTAGGATACAAAACCAAAATGAAATCATTAGTACCTTCAAGGAACTTACATTTTATTTTGACAGCTAAATTTTTTTTTTTTTTGGTCTTTGCATCCCAATGTAAGGCTTGAGCAAAATGCTTTCTATCCCTCCATTATCTCCTTACTAGTATACTGGGAGCTACTACGATGCACATTCTTACAGCTGAAGAAAGTGAGACAGAAGTAGTTACTGGTGTAGGACACCTCCATTCCCTACATCCCTAGCTTGATGTCAGAAAAGAAAAAGAGAATGAAGTGCTCCCCCTGTGCAGATCTCTGCAGAGATCTCAAGGTCAGCCAATGGCTCAGAGCAGGACCGGCTGAATGGATCCCTTAGCAGGGAGCAGGACAAGGGAGCTCTTGTGCAGACCCACATACGCCAGCTACGGGCTGACTGAGGCCCTGGGAAAGCCAGAAAGGGGATTTTGGAGTTATCTCTTCAAAGGGAAGAAAAGCAGGGGGTGCGGCTATGAAGGAGACACCCAAACCCGCCGCAGGGGAGGGGTTGGTCCAACTCCCTCTTCATCCTTACAGACAAAGGCCTGTTCCTCAAGCCTGTCATTTAGCTTCTAAAGAAAGATTAGGGGCAGGAATCACTCCCCTTCTGAAGTTAAGACCCTGTCTTTTATCTGGGAAAGGATAATTAACAATACTTTATTTAAAGGGAAAAAAGCAAGCCCATCACTGTGCCCTCAGATCCCTGTTCTTTCCTTAGAGTGCCATCCAAAAAATCCCAGCAGTCATTCTACTGCAATCTTGTTTCCTAGTCTTTAAATCAATAGAGCGGTGGAGGAAGATGGATAACACCAAGAGATTAGATGTAAAAGAGAGGATCAATGATGGCAGGGAAAGGTAGGGAAGGAGGAAGTCTTAGAACCCAGAATGTAGAGTCTGGAGGACCTTAGACTCCAGAAGGCCCAAGTTGGAAGGAGGATTAGACTCTAGAATGCCAGAGCCCAACACAGCGTCCGAGCACAGAACGCCTAGAATCAGTTTTGGTCTTGGCTGTCGGGTCCACAAGCCAGGCTGAAGCCTTCATGGGATCCTTACACAGCCTGACCAGGGAAGGTCACAGGAGCAGCACGGACAGTGCAAAGAACTCTGGGTTTGAAGTTGGAGGACCTGCTTTAATGCTTATATCTATGACCCAGGACAAACCACACTTTATAAAATGCAAGGGCCTCTCCTCATATTCTTAAATCCATGATTCCAGGTCATCACCAACAAGATGGAGAAACAATCAGAGTCTGCTTAAGAAAGGCTCCCGAGAGCCCCCTGCCCGCCCCACACAGATGTTGTGCTGTTCCTCACCTGCTCGGGTCAGGGAGGGGATGGTCCCCAGGGAGAGGGCCCTGTTGAGTCGTCCTGGCAGGGAAGAAGAGGATGTGCGTCGTGGAGACCTGAACAGCTGCCGGTTGGTCAACTGGAAGAAGGCAGGCGGGACTGGGGCTGGGATGAGCACGGTGGGCGACACTGGAGGGTATGGGAAGGCCAGTCCACTGCTGCTGGGGAAGAAGGGACTGGAGTCTCCTGAGAGATACCTGTGAACAACACAGATGACATGGCGGGAAAGGGAGAGACAGCGGGCCCAGGAGGCCAAGAGGCTGAGGTCGACCATCCCTCCCAGGGGGAGCAAGACCCCAGGCCAGGAGCTCGGAGCAGGGGTAGGCGTGAGGTTAGTGAAAGCAAGAAAACAATCTGACCACATTCACATCATTAGGAGCGGGCGTCTGGGAGGTACCAGCGTGACCCACCCCTCACTCCCCAAACTTATCTCTACCATTTTGGGGGGATGGGAGGAACAATCCTCCAATCCCTTAGAAATCCCACAAGCACTCAGGAAGACTAATTTCACTACAGGTGCAAGGGTCTTGACTTTAAAGGGACACTGTCACCCCTGCTGACCCCACGCTGCCCACTCACCTGTCCTCTTCCCCTGAGAGACTCCTAGGACTTGGGAAATCCCCCAAACCTAGGATCATTCCCAGCTCCTCCCTTGGTGGTCCAGCAGTTTTCAAACTGGGCCTGCTGGGACCAGAGTTTGCAGGCAGGCAATGGGAAAAGAGTTAGGATGAAGCTTTGGGGTTCAAGACCAACATGATACTTTGTTGGGCAATGCTAGTTAGAGGATTGGAAAAAGAAAAAAAAAAAAAAAACAACTTGTACATTTTTGCCGCCTCATCAAGGGGGAAGGAATCAGGAAGATGGGGAGAAAATCTTCTGCTCTGGGCCCCAGGTCAGGGCCCCTGCATAAGCACAGTGGTAGGGAAAGGGCAGGGAGAGGGATGCAAAGCTTTGAATATACACAACACAACGTTGACATTGTAAAGCAAACTTCAGGCCCGGGGCAATGGCTTTAAAATGATTATTAAAAAAACAAAACCGAACACACACAGATATAAATATATGGAAACGAGCCAACCACTGGACAAAAGGTGACAGTGTCTCTTTAACTCAAGAAAAGACAAATGAAAACCAGACTGGAAAGATCCACAAGCCAGAATTTTAATCATGCTTCTGATTAAAGCAATCGATTACGAGGGAGCAAAAGAGAGTGTGACCAGAGGGAATTAATAGATTAGTCTGCCAACTTGAAGTGGGTGAGGGAGAGAGCAGGGGAGATCTAGGGAAGGTCAAACCTTACCTCTGGTCCCAGGGGACAATTGAGGCTGGCGGACTAATTCTTAGCATGGACGTTTGTTTGGCTGTCCAGGCTGCTGAATGGGGCGCAGCTGGAAGGCTGTGGCAGGCCTTGGCAATGGGGTTGGCAGATCAGACAATGCTAGGTTTCCATTCGCACCAAATTAAGTGTTTAAAAGTAGAACGTTTACTACTGCAGGCTAAGAGGAATGCCTGCTGTTTTTCTAGACCTGGAGCAGTAGATTAACAGACTTCCCGTGTTCCTGTTAAGAGGCATGGTCCATTTTGGGGAAAATTCAGAGATGGGGGGGGGAGGCAAGGACTCAAACAACCAGTGAAGAGCAGTCCCCACATGTGAGCTTCATTGAACTAACTCCTTGTCCCTGCTCTTCTATGGGAAGAGCAAATAGAGGCCTTTGTACACAACCTATAGCCTAGCAGTATGGCTTCAGCACCTGGGACAATCCCTGGCCCCTGGATTTGCAGAACCTTATCTTCCATAAGCAAGAAGACTTTAGAAGAACCTTAGATAAACTGGGTGGGTATGATCAGTATGGAAGGTAGCAGCTTTTCCAGAAAAACCTATCCCAAGGTAGATACATACAGGATGCCCAGTGGTACTGGGCTTGGCAGGTAGGTTTGGACCTAGGGCTATGACCTAGGGGACCAGGCCCACTAGCATGTCTCCATGCTAGCCGAAGTTTAGCCTCCTTGAGCTTCATGGGGAGGCTTTCCCAGGTTAATTACGCAGAGAGCCAGACACATACGTGTGTGTGTGTGTGTGTGTGTGTGTGTGTGTGTGTGTGTGTGTGTGTTTTTTCAAATTACGAATGAGAAAGTACCTTCTTCTACCTGGGTCTGATAGGAATATAAGGTTTTTCACCTTCCTCCATTATGCATAGGGACGTGGTCATTGTTATCAAGAACTCCTAGGTGTGGAAACTCCCTCTACCGAGGCAGGCCTCCCTTCCTTTGTAACTTGCCCTCCCACTGGGGAGGGCTCAGGGCCTGTCCCTAAGACATGGGTTCCTCCTGGCTCAGAGGCCTGCTCTCCTCCAGCACCATGCTGCAGTGTCCCTGCAGTATATTACTCCAGGCCTGGAGAGAGATGAATTAACATGCCCAGGGCTGGAGGTTCCAACCCTCCAGCAGGCTCCCTGCGCATCAAGTCCGGTGTCTGACTACTCCGCGGCCATCTCTCCGTTGTGCCAGGTTTGTTCCTGGCTGTCTGTGAGCCCCTCTTCTGCCCCCCGATGTCCAGGGCCCGGAGGGGCAGAGCCTGTTCCTGGACACACTGTGGCTCAGCCCTAGGGCCATTCCTGTCTTCAGCTGGACCAGAGAGCCTCCTGTCTCTAGCAGCACAGACAGTCCAACCAAGGCATCTTTGCTTTAGGGCATTTCTGAAGACATCAACCAACAGAAGAATCTTCCTTTAGCCAAGAAATTCAAGTTCCACTTCTGGCAACAGAATTCTTCCAAAGGGACCAGATTGTTTTAATTTTCCTTTTAATCTTAAGTCCAAGGGGCAGCTAGGGGGCGCAGTGGATAGAGCACCAGCCTTGAATTCAGGAGGATCCGAGTTCAAGTCTGGTCTCAGACACTTAACACTTCCTAGCTGTGTGACTCTGGGCAAGTCACTTACCCCCAGCCTCAGAAAAAAAAAAAATCTTAAGCCCCCCCCCCCTAAAATACCAAAAAGACTGCAGGGCAGCTGCCCCTATAAGGTCTAGATAACTCTCAAAAACTATTGAAGTTGAAGAGAAGGGGCTGACCTGTATGGTGGAGGGAGTTTTCTCATCTGGGAGATCCCCGTGCCAATGAAATGTCAAGTCTAGCACATCTCTCTATTTTAAATCCAATTCATTCTAAGCTGAGACTCTTCCTGGCCTCTCAGCCAAAATAAGGACACTCAGATCTCAGCCCAAAGGATTTGAATTAAAATCTTCACCTGTCAAATGGGAATCATGTTAATTTAACTCTGGAGAGGAAATGAAAGGCAAGAAGACAGGACCAATGGAGAAGTCAGACACATGAGAGATTGAGGGGAAAGTTTATTGAAAATGAGGGAAGAAAAAGGCACAGTGACAGGTAAGGCAGGAAGGAGATTAGCCCACCTAAAGCTGTTCGACACCCCCCCCAGCAGGAGTGATCCTTGTGGGCCACTGTACATATACCCCCCAAACCCCAAAGGAAGCTTCTCTCCACGTGGAAATGCTTTAAAATTTTGAAAGGATAAAACGAGATGTCACCCACAATCAAAACTGCTGGACAACCAAGAGCCAGGAGGCTTTTATTTAAAAGCTAAGAACATGAAAACTGGCACCAGAGGTGAGGTTTACAGCAATTGGGGTCATCAGGCAAACAACCAAAATGCTACTGCTACAACGACAACCACTACCACTACTATGACAATGACGACCACTACTGCTACTACTGCTACTGCTACTACTACTACTACTACTACAACAACTACAACAACACACTTTGAGGTTTAGAGAAAGTCACAGAGATAGATGTTACAGGACAAGGACGTGGAGAAAAACATGGTTCTTAGCGTCCTGGCATCCTGGGACCACCTGGGGAGAAGCCCACCCCTGAATGGGGAATGAGTGAAGCAAACTAGGATTCACAGAGGGTGACCTGGGGATGGGAGGAAATTCTGGGACAAAGTTCCTGGGTGAGGGGTCTTACTGGGCACGGTTATCATGTCCAAAATAAAGTCCACCCAGCTGAGAGCACTTTTAACCCCAGAGACAGCATTACCCTCAGTCTGTTCTCAGGATCTTGTCAATCACGCTGCACTCTGGGTGCAAATCCTTGGCCCTTGGGGGAAGTCTCAGACTATCCAGGACTGAAACTCAATACTTCCCAGAAGGAGTAATTTTCCTCTATCCTTGGAGTTCCCCAACACCCACTGGACACATCTCCCCAGTGACATTCCCTTTACATCACAGAAGTAAATGTGACGTAGAATTCAGAAGCAAAAGCGAAGAAATTACCAAAATGAGCCCCAACACATACACACACAATATTACACACTGGTTAAATAATACCAATTCCCCCCAAAACAAGAATCACTGTTTTAAGTAAATCCACCTTATCCCTGACTGCTTTTCCAAGCCCCACCCCAAGCAGAAAGGAAAACTTCTTGTTAGAATTAAAGAGATAGGGGCAGCTAGGTGATGCAGTGGATAGAGCACCAGCCCTGAATTCAGGAGGACCCGACTTCAAATCTAATCTCAGACACTTAACACTTCCTAGCTGTGTGACCCTGGGCAAGGCACTTAACCCCAGCCTCAGGGGAAAAAAAAAAAAATTAAAGAGATATAGATATGTATCTGTTTGCTTATTATAAATAATCTTCACATACACACACACACATTTACCACTATCAGAGAAGGCTTATTAGTATCACACTGTCAGGATACACAAAAATGAAAAGTTTAGGAGAGAAACATCAAAAAAAATTAAATCACTAAAAATCAATAAAATGATGAGTATCTCAAACTCGACTATCACCTCTCTAAGTCTCTGGAAGAAGGATATATCCAGATTCTGAGCCACAGAAGAATAGGGCTCAGAGTAGAAAACCTAAATCCTCATTAAAGGGAGAGGACCTTCTTTTATGCAGCTAATAAATGGAGGGTCCCCCTTACCCATCCCTGGCACTAATTCTGGCAGCCTGACTGTGGCAGCCAGTTACTGGTCCCTGCTCTGCTCTCATCCCCATGAGACAGGCAGGATTCAGCTCCCCATTTTACAGAAGAGACTGAAATCAGGACCCGTCCATAGTTATAAGGGCCACTTATCAAGCGGAGCTAGGATAACAACCCAGGCCTCCTTTCTCTGAAGTGAGAAGGGAGAGGTCCCAGCTGGAGCCCCCAGAAGAGATTTGAGAAGAGCCCTCCTGTTACTTCTTTGAGGTGATGAGGTCTACAGATGGGTAATACTGCATATACAATTAGACTTGGGAAAGTCAGTTGCTCAAGCCTGTTAGTGAGCTGCTTTTGTTTCTTACTGGCACCCAGAACAGGTCTCTGGGGAAAGAGATACGTTAGGAAATCCAGGTGATAGAAAATAAGAGAGACAAAAAATTAAGGAAATAAAAGAGAGGGAGTTCAGGGTTGGCTACCACGTCCATTGATGGGAAGGAAGAAGACCCTGTTTGTCCCCTGAATTTCTGCCATTGTTTCTGCACTTTGGCACCATGGGACCAGACCTCACCGAGACCAGTTTTAGTTTTTGGAGGGAGTTAGCAATTAAAAAACAAAATGGTGGAAGTTAGAGCAGGGAGGGTTAAAAGAGTCTAACCTCATTTTATTAAGGAAACCAAGATTTAGAGGAGGGTCCCAGGATCAGAATTCAGGGCTCTTCAACTAAATCTGCTCTTCTTTCTCCAAGGTCACCCCTCTCAGCCATTCCTGTTGGGACCCAGCTGGATAAGAGCCCAGAGAGCCCCAGGATACTGAAGACAATGGATGGAGGTAATACCAAGAGAACAGCCAAAGGCCCAGAATAATTTCCAAGCTTGCTTGTCTCTGGGCAAGATCTGGAGAACTGCAGACAAGCAGAGGCTGAGCTTTGGTGATGGTGCCCAGGGATGCGTTACCTTTGGCCAACAGGCATTGATGGGGGTCCAAGGGAAGGAAGGACCATGAGGGGAGACCCTGACAAGGCAAAGTGGCAGAGCCTCTGCCAACTACAACCACCCACTGGGTTGCGTCTAATCTAATGATAGAAGACCACTGTCTAGGTGGAAAATGCCAAATGGGAAGGATGCAGCAGAGCCGAGGGTGCACCTGTCCCACCCTGCCACACCGAAGAGGCCATCGGCTCGGTTCTTCATCTTACAGACAAGGAGATAAGCTGAGCTAAGGCAGAAAGACAAGGTCTTGCTGATGATCCTCCTGGCTTCTCATAAGCTAAGCTATAGGGCCAGCGGATGGGAGGCTGTTAGAAGTCACTCCCAAATTAAGGTCTCCAAATGAATCCTCGGCAAATTTGTGGAATGGGAGCTAAAGCACCAGGGCAATAATTCCGTCCTCAAATATGCCGGGTTAAGGAGGTGCTACGCTGGGGACATCCCAGAGAAAAGGAGAGAAGTTTGAGAAAAAAAGCCAATGCCAAGTTTTAAAGAATGGTTTCTCCAGTCTGATAAATCAGGAGACATAGAATCATAATGGGAACAAATGGTTCAAAATGAGGCCTTTGGTGCACAATCTGCAGAATTCCCTAGGACAAAGGCCTAGAGGAGGCAAGGCTGGCAGGCTGGAGAAGGGAATGACCACTGAGAAAGGCAGAACAAGGATAAAAAATCCTTTTGGAAGATGGTGGGAGAATGGTAAGGGGGTTGGTCCCTTCCCATTCACCCAATCAACAAACAAATATCTATTTAGCACTAGCTATGTGCCAGGAACTGTGTGAGGCCTTGGGATTAAAGGAATCAATCCCTGAGAGATCTCCCAGGCCCAGCCAGCCGCGCCATAGCGGCAGCACTGTCACCTCGGAGGGCAGCGTGTGCTCGGGGGAGAGAAGGGTTCTCTCCCTTCTTCAGTCCTTCATAAAAGCAGTTTCAATTGTGCCTTTACTCAGCCACTCAGGCCACCGGCCAGCTGGGAATCTGGGGGCCCCTCGGGTGCATCCTCAGGTCCCGGGCCTGACTGGGCCTGCCCGCTAGAAGGAACACTTTGGCCAGTGATCAGAGATGACCATCTCTCAAGAACAAAGAGAGACCTTCCACAGAAGGAAGGTGGCAAATCAAGATGCACTCCACGGGCTGAGGGGTCTCCTAGAGCTGGCTTAGGAATGCTGGGGGCCGACAAACCCAGGGAGAGAGCGCCATTCTTCCTAGGGAGGGGGCAGACTGTCTCCCCACGCTGTGACTTTCTGACCTACCCTCTACCCCCATCAGGCTTTCACTCTCGGACCTAAGACAGACGCCACAGCTGGCTTCCCTGCTGCTTTTCCTGGGAGGCTGGGGAAGGATGCAGCAGAGCTGAGGGTGCACCTGTCCTACCCTGCCACACTGAAGAGGCCATCGGCTCTGTCCTTCATCGAACAGACAAGGAAACTGGGCCCAGGAAGGCCAAGGTGTACGCTCAGCGGCAATGCTGCGGGGGCTGTAGGGAGGGGCCCATCCCACAGCCACCCTGGGCTCCTCACTCAGAGGTGTTCCCTGCCCCCCAGGTCAAGTCCCCCAGTTAGCTTATGAGCTTAAGGGGAGAGGCTGTCTCTGTCCCTCCAGCACTAGCACGGTGCCTGGCACACAGCAGATGTTTCCTATGTGTTTCCTGACTAACTGAGCCCGACAGTCACACCACGCCACAGCACATTAGAATGGGAAGGGGCTATACAACCAGGTTAGACACAGGACTTTAAAAGCCAGAGACGCCGTCAGAAATCCCCGTCTTCCTGAGCAAGGAAAGGAAAACCGGGAAGGGGAGAAGTGACTCTGGCCTGACTAACTGAGCCCGACAGTCACACCACGCCACAGCACATTAGAATGGGAAGGGGCTATACAACCAGGTTAGACACAGGACTTTAAAAGCCAGAGACGCCGTCAGAAATCCCCGTCTTCCTGAGCAAGGAAAGGAAAACCGGGAAGGGGAGAAGTGACTCTGGCAGGATCATACGGCCGAGCCGGCCCAGCCTAAGGACCTCTCCACACTGCTGGAAGAGGTAGAGGCAGCAAGGATGTCTTTGACCCCTCCCCCCCAACTCCCCACCCCCTGGGAAGCCTGAGAAACAACAGAAGAGGGGTGAGGAGCCCCCAACTCCCCACCTCTATCAAGGGAGAGGGAAGAAACAAGAGAAAGGCCTTCCTTTCTCTCTCCCCAGCTCCTGAGCCGAGGGCGGAGGAACCCTGGGGAGAACAAGGGCAGCCACCCCTGGAGCCTTGGCGGGTTCCAGGAACAGGGGGCGAGGCTCAGAGGGTGAGCCCCATGGCAGGGTGGGGGACTGCAGGGAAGGGTCTCTACTCCAGGGAGGTGGGTGAGTGCGGAGGGAAGGGGGAGGAAACAAAAGCACCGGTCGGGTGGATGCCAAGCTGCAAGGCTTCTGGTTTAAAAAACAACCACAGAAACAACCCCCCGCCCCAGTCCGTCACTGCTGGAGCTCTGACCTTCGGGGCCGGTATCTCCGCTGGCCCGTTGCTTTGCGGGTAGCCACAGCTGCAGTCAGGCCCACCAGGCAGCACAGCGAGGTCGCGCTGAATTTGAGCGTGTCGAGCCAGCGGGGAGGGTCCACCTCTACGTAGCACTCCACCAGGTGCAGCACCAAGAGCAGAAACCACAGGAAGGAGGAGAAGGCATCGATCCTCCGGAGCCTGCGGGGACCAGAAGGGCCAGTGTCAGTCACCTATCTCCCACCCCTTCTCTGTGCTGCAGAGGCTCCTCTTGGTCATGGAAGCTTTGATGGAGCAGCCTGGATGTGCCAAAGCCTGTTGTCACTGGTGCCTCTTCGTCCAGGGCAGATGGGGCCAAAGGCGGGGCCTGTGCCTCCTGCTATGGGATGAGGCCCCAAAACTCTCCAGACCCCCCCTGGCCTCAATCAAAGGAGGCCCCATGACCCCTCTAGAGAGGTCTGAGTCCGGGCTGCTGAGAGCAAAGCCCCTGGAGGGCAGAGACCCCGGGGCCGGCACTCTGTCCACTGACCCTTGGCTCCTCTGGCAAACTACAGGTGCTTCACAAATGATTGCTGACTCGAGACAGAGATGGAATTGAGGTAATAATGGCTGCAGGGCACAGAAAGCCATGGGTTCACTAACATGGTTCTGCAGCTAGAGCTTTCAAGGTGATTCAGAAGAAATGCTAAACTGAGTCCCTATTTGGGGGCTGTCAGAAGACAGCACAGGGAGACTTCTTCAGCTTAGAGTGTACCTAAGCCTTTGGGGACACCCTCCTTAGGGGCTGCTGGGACAAGAGCAGCTACCTTTCTATTCTCCATTACTCTTCCTCCTCCTCCTCCATCCCTCTATGATCCAGCCAGGCTGATGCTGGCTCTTTTTACACAAACATGGCATCTCCCATCTCCATGTTGCTGTACCGGCCATTCCACGTGCCTGGGTGCACTTCTACTTCGCTTGTGTCTCAGGGAGTCCCTCCTCCTTTTAAGACATGACTCTTGCTAGTGTCCTCCCTCCTAAACTATCTTGTATTTAATTTGCTGTATATGTATTGCTCTCAATTTCCCTTCTTGCTTGAGAGGGAGAGACGCAGAGTCTTTGCTGGACTGACCAATGAGAAGTTGCTTCTAAATGGACAAAGTAGAATACCCTGCTATTTGAAGAGCTGACCAGAAAAGGCTACATGACTCTATTTTCCTCTCCAGCCTAAGAAAGAGGAACTCCTCAGAGGCCTCCCAGAGAGCCGAGGTCCTTGTCAGTTCTCTGGTTTGAGGGGAGGGGGAAGGAGTGCTTGCCAGTGAAAGAGAATATTATTTCAACATCCTGCCACAGTGCTAGAATTTGCCATTTTTTAGTGGTCTGGAAATAACACTGAAGATGATGAATCCTGGATATTCAAACCTACATTCCAGTGTGCTTTAGGCACATGAATTTCCTAATCACTTCTTCCTTTGTTAGGTTTGTGTGTGTCTACTATCCCCATGGATACTTGTGAACCTTAATAGAAGGCTGCAATCCAGGTCTATGAGTAATTTTTATTTTAATTATTCCTCAAGTATATGTTGTGATTATCATTGCTTTTGCTTTTTCATCAAGTAAATGTTTTATGTTTAAGAATGAGTGGTATTGGGGCAGCTAGGTGGAGCAGTGGACAGAGCACCAGCCTTGAATTCAGGAGGACCCGAGTTCAAATCTGGTCTCAGACACTTAACACTTCCCAGCTGTGTGACCCTGGGCAAGTCACTTAACCCCAGTCTCAGAAAAAGGGGGGAAAAAAAAGAATAAGTGGTATTAAGAATATCCAAAAAATAGAGCCAGTGGTGTCATGGTGACAGATTTCCTGTAAATGGAAGTACACCAGTGGGGGCTCAAAAGCTACACTCTCAGTTGGCAAGAGGATAATGCTTCCCACACACCTCAGATTCTGAAAGTGAAGTATTAATTTTGGGGTCACTGTAGGTACCCTGGGGGGGGGGGGGGGGAGAGAGAACTCCAGGCCTTACAGTGTGAGGGCTGATTTAGCTAAGTGAGCCAGCCAAAGAAGAGAAAGGAGATACAGGTGATTAGCTATCATGTCCATGGGCTACCCTGTGTGAAACTCTACCACACTGAGTGTCAGAAGCAGGCTATGAACCCAAGTTTTCCTGAGGCAAGCCCTGGAAGTGGACAAGGCAACCTCCAAGGTCTCTGAGCTCTTAATTCTATGTTCCCCTCTGCTTCCCAAGCCCAAGCACTCACCTGATGCGGCCAGCCAGCAGCATGGCCAGAAGGCAGGTGAGCAGGCCCAATGCCGCCACCACCATCTGGTGGCTCTGGCCAAAGTCCCAAGCCTCACAGAGCTTCTTGAGCACATGCTCAGGAAGCAGGTGGAGCAGCTGCCGCCAGTCCAGGGTCCCTGGATCAGCAGTGGTGTTGGAAGAGGCCGAGGTCCCAGGGGAAGAGACGTTTCCCCCTGCCAATAGAGCAGGGGTCCAGGAGGCAGCTGAGAAGGGATGGCCAGAGCCATACAGGGCAGTGAAGAGCAGGAAACTGCAGATCAGGAAGGCGAGGAAGCGGAGGAGGATGACCTGGGCTGGAGCAGTCAATGGTGAAGAACAGAAGCTCTGAGGGGGAGAAAAGGAAAAGAAATGAGGACTAACGTACTGCATCTAGGAACAACGTCCAAAGAGCTCGCTGGCAGAGGTCCAGGCCAGAAGATGAGGGCATTGGGAGGCCCAAGGAGGACCAAGCAGCAGCTAGGACTCCCCCCACGTCTCTTTCTATAGCTTGATTCACATGGAGAACTCCCTCTCTGTCTGAGGTGAGACTCCTTGGCCGGGAAAGGGGAGAGAGGTAAGACCTACTGGGTGAGGTTCTGTAGTTCTAGCTTATCACTGTACCAGCAAATGGGGGAAAAGGAGAGGGAGAGAAGAAGGGTTTGGAAAGAAGAGACTTGGCTCCTACTCACAAAATCTGAACTAGAAGAGATTTTACAGGCAACCTAGTTCCACCTCCTCATTTTGCAGATGAGGAAACAAGTCCAGAGAAGGAAAGGCGCTTGCTGACCAGCATCCGAGGGCTGGGCCAGCTCCAGAAGCGGTCCTGTCTCTGTGCCTTCCTCCTCAGAAATCTTTTATGCTTTTCCCCAGCTCATCCCAGACAGCTTTCCCACCCCCACACCAGCCCTCCGGGATCTCCCTCATCGTTCATGCCCAACTTCTGAAATCTGTGGTCCGTGCCAGTGTAATGGCCATTCCCTCCCCTGCCAGGTCTTTGGAGGAGGTTGACCTCCTCACACCTTAGTTTCTCTAAATGGGAATGTGCTGGGTACACTACTACAGCAGCGGGCTCAAACACTAGGCCAACACTCAACAAGATTAAAATATACTTGGGAAACATTTAATAAAACAAAGACAATGACAGCAGAACACATTATGTTAATGTGGTTTCTGTACACAGTAAGCAGCGTTGTCGAGCGCTCACCTCAGATAACTCCCTAGGTATGGGACCCTGGGGTAGTCTCATCACCTGGTGCCTCAGTTTTCCCACTGTAAAATGGGGACCACCATAACCAGTCCCTCTCCCCCCAACCTATAAGGAAGCTCCAATGAGACATGTGTCTCCTGTCGTGCCAGGCCCACAGCTTAGTCACCATCTAAGCCTGGTTCCCTTCCCTTCTCCCCATTTTCTCAGGTCATCCCCACACAGACCCTTCTGTTGGCTATTTATATTGGCGTTTGAAGCTGCTGCCTTCCAAGATGGGGCAGCTAAGGAGCACCAGAGTGCACAGAGTGCTGGGCTCTGCTTTCTGGATTCAACTCCTGCCTCAGACCCTTCCTAGCTATGACTGGTGATGTCACCCTGTGTGTCTCAGTTTCCTCCTCTGTCAAATGTGCCGGAGGACATGGCAGACTCCTCCAGAGACACCCTGAATGGCGTCAGACAGGACTGAGAACCTTCCGAGTTACCACCTCCTGAGGAAAGCCCTGGACCCGCTGCCAAGCGCCGGGGGAGCTTCTTCTCTACCTGCATGTAGGTCTTGTCGGTCTCCCGCCGCTTGAACTGATGGCTGAGCAGCACAGCGCGCAGCTGCCGGTTCTGGTGTTTGAGGTAATATTCCACAGCCGCCTGGCAGGGCCGGCACAGCTTGTACATCTGCTCCAGGTGGTGTCTGTAGACTTCAATTTCCTCATCATATTTACCCTGTGGAGAAAAGAGACTTTGACTCGAGAAGGGGAATCCTGAGATGGCGCTCCAGTGGAGGGAGAAGAGGAGGAAGATGGAGGAAGGCTTATGGAAGTAGAGAGGAAGACGGGGAAGGGCTCAGGTGTGCTCAGGATTTCGTTTTTCATCCTAGACGTTGTCTTGGAGGGTTAAACTGCAAAATCCCAGACCTGGTAAGCGGAAAGAGCCCTGACTCTGAAATCAAAAGACCTGAATTCAAATTCTACTTCTGATGTTGACACCTTATGACTTTGGTCAATCCACCTGACTTCCCTGGGCCTTGGTTTTTTCAATCTGTAAAATGAATGGGATTAGATGGACGTGACGGCCTTTGATGATCATTCCAAGTCAAAATCAATGTATTTCAACCAACATGCATCTTTTTTTTTTATGATGTCCTTGCAAAACTGAAAGCAAAAAGCCATTAACTGGGAACTGATTTTTTTTTTTTTTTAAAGAACATCAAATGGGTAAGCCATTAACTAAATTGATTTTGGGAAAAAATAAACAAAACAAAACACAAATGACCAGTAACAGAAATGAAAATGGTGAATTCACAACCAATAAAGAGGAAATGAAAAACATCATTAGAAGCTACTTTGTCCTAACTCTATGCCAATAAAACTGACTATCTAAATGAAGTAGGTGAAAATTTACAAAAACATAAATTGCCCATATTAACAGAATAGGAAATAGAACAGATGGAATCACAAATGAATTTTACTATATATTTAGGGAGCAACTAATTCCAGTACTACATATACTGTTTAAGAAAATTAGGAGCCCTATCAAATTCCTTTTTTTGTCCTAAATATAGTCTTAATACCTAATGCGAATAGAATCAGAATGGGAAAAAAATTACAAATCAACTTCCTTAATGAGTATTGGTGCAAAAATGTTGGATGAAATATCAGTGACATATCCCAAAGATAACAAGAATGATATAATTGGTTCAATGTTAAGAAATAAGCTTAACAATAAAATAATAAGGGCCAGTTAGGTGATGCAGTGGATAAAGCACCAGCCCTGAAGTCAGGAGGACCCGAGTTCAAATCTGGTCTCAGACACTTAACACTTCCTAACTGTGTGACCCTGGGCAAGTCACTTAACCCCTGCCTCAGGGGGGAAAAAAAATTAAAATCCTATGATTCTCTCAATAAATACAAAAAAGTCTTTGATAAAACATGACACCCATTCCTGTTAAAAATAGGGAACTGAGTGGTACAATAGAGAACCAGTCCTGGAATCAAGAGGACCTGAATTCAGATCTAGAATTTGTCAAATCTAGACATGTGACACTTAACCTCACTGCCTTGCAAAACAAGGCACCCGCCACCACCACCCTTTAGGAAGCATCAGAATAAATGCTGTTCCTTGAAATGATCCAATGCCATGGGGACACGTGGCCATCCCAGGAGGCAAAGGCCAGCCCTTTTGGGGCAGCCCAGCACATATAGGAGTTATTCCTGACTCCACTGTTTCTGACGAGGGTGGGCCTTCCACAAGCTGAGCCGGCCCTTCACATGCCTAAAGACAGCTGGCATGTTCTTCCAAGATTCCAAGCGACCCTTGCTCGACACGGTCTTGAGATCCCTCTAATGAAGACGAGGTTAGCCCAGAACTTTACCAATGGTATCTCTCTGGATCGCTCACCAGTGCATGGGGAGGTAGGTGCTAAGGGAGGGAAGTTAGAGAAGCTGCCCAGGGTGACACAGCTCTGCAGCCGCACGCCCGGGCTAACCTGTCTCAGGACAAAGCCCTATGGACCTGCAGCTCCTCCAGAGGCTCCTGCTCTCCCTGACCTACAGGTCCCCAGGGGGCTGACAGCATGGGCCTCACACTTGGGAGACCTGTCCCGTCCGAGACCTGGAGCTGCTGGGGGCCATTTCTGCCCATTCTCCCCTGTGCTCAGGGAAGGCCCTGAAAATACCATGCAATAGCCTTCCCTGCCTGGCTAGCCTTCATCCTCTCAGGGGCCTCTCCTACGCTCTCCAGAGGAGCCCCCCTCCCCGTGTCCATGGAAACAAGAAGCTCCTCAGCCTTGACGGTGCAAGAGCTAGTCCTCCCCAGGCTGGCAGGGGTGGCTGCTCTTCCCTTCCTCTGTGTTTCTCTCTTTCCCTTTGGCTCCAATGCTCTGGCTCATCAGGACCGCCTCTCTGAGGTCCCGCTGGGACCCCCACTCTACCATCCATCACTGAGACAGGACCTCTGTCCATTCTTCCGCCCGCCCTGGGCTTGTGGACCCCTATTAACTGAGTGAGCGAGAACAAGTGACTTCACCTCTGAAGGTGAATTTCCCAGTCTGTAAGATCCCCAGTGTAAGAGCACTGGGGTCTGCTTCCCAGGGAAAAGGGGGAGGGGGGGAATCCAGCAGGACTTTTGCAAGCTTGTAAAGGCCAGTCACCATGGCCGCTGCCCTCCTGACTAGAACACCTTCTGCTCACACTTGGGGCTCCCTCTCCTGGCCATAGAGGGGAGGGGAGGAGTGGGCTAGGGCTCCTCCCAGAATCCCCTCCCCAATCTCCAGGGGAGGGGTTAGGCTGGGGACATAAAGCTGGAATGGAGACAGCCCCTCCCCCAGCTTTCCCTGCTGCAGCCCAAGTCTGGGAGGCCAAACTGGTCTATCCTTCCTAGGAAACAAAGGCTGTGTTCCCCCTTGGGCTGGGCAGGAGCCGTGACAATGACCCTGGCCCTGGCCCGGCTTGCACCTTTTCCCAGGCTCTGATGGGGAGGGGAGAGTAGAAGAGAGGATGGAGGGGGCACAGAGCCCTCTCTCACCTTTCCCCAGCCCCAGGGGCTCACTGGCCTTGGCGCCTTAAGCGCCATCTTCCCCCACCCCCTGAACAAAAGACATTTTGTGTCTGGGAGGAAAGAGGCCCTGGGGAGCCTCATCTGGTTTCCATGGCAGCCATGCTCCTCACAGCAGCTGGGACAAGCCAGTTACCTGTGGGATGGGGGCTGGGAGGACCAGCAGTTGAAGAAAGAGCCCACCCAGGAGAGCAGCAGGCACAGCAGGAGGCACCCAGTGCCGGGCCCAGGAGGGCCCCCTCTTACCAAGCCAGAATCTGCACACTTCAAAGCCAGCCCATTGTCAGAGACAAGAGAAGGGGAAGCAAAGGAAATATCCAAGGCTGGATCTGAATGTGAGCCCTCCTGCTGGCAGCCTCTCATGGGCCCCCTCAGCCTAGCACAGGCACTCGGAGAGGCTGCCAAGGTGCCCACTGCAAGCAACCACACGAACCCCCTTTTCCCGATGGCTAGGGTCAGGGGCTAGAGAAAGATGCCTCCCAAAGGCCCCCATCTCACCTCCTCCCTGGGGGCGAAGGAGGCCAGCTGCTTGATCTTGGTGGTCTGGTGGTTATTGCACTTCTTGCACAGCAGGACTTGGCTGTTCACCCACTGCTGGGGCTGGGGGCTGTCACATAAGGGGGCAGCGTTGGTCACCACGTGGTTCAGGTGCTCCAGGTACTGAGCAGGGATGGGCTTGTTGTAGTCACCATTCTGTAGGGGGAAGGGAGATATGAGGAGAGGGGGGCACAAAGGGCTCAGCTCCTCCTAGAGGGGCTGTGCAGGCAAAGAGGGAAGGGCAGGAGGGGCCTCGGACAGGCTCCCTCGTTACAGGGGGACAGAGGTAGCACTGGCCTGTGTCCAGCCTCCCCTTCTGAGGAGAAATGGAGGCCTCCTAGGTGAGGTGGCACCAGAAATAAGAAATGAAAGGAGGACTTCGATGGATGTGGGGATGAAGGGCTTTAGGAGCCTTCCTGAGGAAGGGTCCAGGCCCAGGCCATGGCAGAGAGAGGGGGCCCGAGACCAGAAAACAGCAGGAAATGTGGTTCTGAAGCCAGGTGGTGAGTCTGTGTCTTTTTTCTGAAAGGTAATAGGGAGCCACTGAGGATCTCTGAACACAGGAGTGACCCAGTCAGAGCTGACATCTCTGTGATGGATGGATAGATGCTGAAGGGAGCCTGGCCAGGTGAGAGGTGATGGAGGCCTGCATTCAAATGGAGGCAAAGAGGAGGGAGGTGGGAGACACTGCAGAGGCAGCTGACCAAGGAGGAGAGAACAGAAAGCAGAGAGCAGCCCTTAGATGGGGCAAGGTGGGCAATCAGGCAGGGAAGGGAGGTCTGGGGTCCCTGGAGTCCTCAGGGGCCTCTCCCTGGGCCTTACCTCCTGGAAGCCATTGTACTGTTCACAGTTGGGGCAGTCCCAGCAGTTGCGGTTCCCGTAGGGCACCACGGTGTCCTGATTACAGAACCAGCAGTTGACAGTCGTGTGGGTCGGCTTTTTCCTAAACATAAAAAAGAATGGGATCAATGAGGTTAAGCCATAACCAGGGAGCAGCGGCTGTCAGCCTCAGCATTACTCCCTACAGAATGGGTCCACTTCACCCAAGGGCTGGAGACAGAAGGCCTAGATACTTTCCACGGCTGGGTGTCAGACTGCATCAAGGAGGAAGCCCGAGGGCCAGGAATGAAGGAAGAGCCTTCCCTGGTGGAAGAGAGCTGCCTGGCCACAGATCGCTCCCAGCAAGCAGCTCAACCACTGCTCACCCAAGGGAGCTCCAGGCACAGGAAAGCACCAAGGGAAGTGGGGCAAACAGCGCAAACAAAGCAGGACTCACCCTCTCTCGATTCCTAAACTCTGCCAGAACCTCATCAAGCCTTGGAGCCTCAGGCATTCAGACATAGTCACTGAGTCCTAGAGCCCAGCTCTGGCCACCTCCTCCCTCGGTCCCAAGCCCTGCGAGCACAGCTCAGGAATGAAGGCAATCTTGTGCATGATGCAAAACCAAGTGAAATAAATACAAGAGCCCAGCCCGAGGCAGCCGGACAGCTGTCCTGACCTCCGGGCAAGGGCTCTCCCCGCCCACTGGCCCTTCTCTTCCCCATGCACACATATGTGACAGGTGGGTGACCACCAGATAATCCTAAATCCAGACGCTGGGGAATCTATATTGGGGGACACCAACTGCTCCGCCTCAGAGAGTGTTTGTGTAAGGGGCAGAGGAGCTCAGCTGGTGAACTGGATGAGGGACAACTGGACAGACACATTCTCTGCTCTGAGTACCTAAAAAAAATAGGATCACTTTTTACATCAATTTTGCATGAGGAATTCTGGGACCTCCAAAGCAGCCAGCCCTCAGCTGTGAGGGGAGTTCTTGTCCCAGGGTCAGGTCTGATTCCTTGCCCCTAGGTGGGAAGACAAATCCAAGGCGCCTGGCACACAGCAGCCATCCTAGTCTCCAAGCTGGAGCCAAAGCCTGGAGGAAAAAAGGCAGCTGGGCAGCACCACCTTGGGAAGGAACAAGCATGTAGGGAGGGCCCTCCTCTGTGCCAGTGCTTTAATACTCTCTCATTTGATCTTCAGAACAACTCTGGAAGCTAGGTACTATTACTGTTTTATCCCTATTTTCAAATGAAGAAACTGAGGCAGGTGGAGGTGAGGTGAAGAGGAGGGTCACAAGGCCAGTCTGAGACCAAAATTGACCTTGGATCTTCTTGACTCCAAGTCCAGAACTCTACCCATTGCTCCACTTAGCCCCTTATTGGGGAAAGAGGGCAGCTCTCTGAGGATGAGATTTAGAGAAAGAAGGCATGACCTTTGAGGCTATTTTGCAGACGAGAAACTGAGGCCCAGAGACATGAAATAACTTGGTCACACATCTACATAGCAGATATACTTAAGGTAAGATCTGAAGTCAGGAAGACCGAACTCCGAGTCCAGTGCTCTACCCAACATGCAATGTAATAGAATATTGGGTCAGGAATCAGGAAGATGCATGCTCAAGTTTAAATCTGGCCATCTGACCCTGAGTAAGCCACTTCACCCTGCTTGCCTCAGTCTCCTGACCGATAAAATGAGCCAGAGAAGGAAATGGCCAGCCACTCCAGTATCTCTAGCAAGAAAACCCCAAATGGGGTCACAGAGAGTTGGACATAATGGAAAATGAATTCTGAGACCCTTGTGAGTCAGGTGGTAATACTAGGCAGCGACAGGGTGGTGGCTGGATTCTGCCAAAGACAATCAGTATCCTTTCCTACCAATTCCTCTTTTGACTTTTTTTTTTTTTTTTGAGGGGAGGTAGGGGAAGAGGGAAGAGGAGGAGCATAACCCTGTGTTTTCACTGGGGTAAGAAAGTTCCAGGAAGGAAACTCCCCCCAGCCCCTGCCCTGAGCTTCCAGGGGTCTGAACGCTGTGAGTCTGAGAGAGAACTTGAAGCAAGGCCTTTTTGCCTCTAATTCACTTCAGCCCATCATCCAATTCCATTCACTGAGCATTTAGGAAGACAAAACCTACATGACAGTCTCTACTTCCTGGGAGCTCCCCATCTACTGGGGAGAAACAACCAATATGTTGGTAAGAAAATAACAAATGCCAACAAAGAACAAAAGGAATTGCAGCCAACCAGGTCAGCTTTGAAAGTTACAGCCTGCATTTATGACAGACTTCTGCAAAAAAGCAAGCTGAACCCAAGAGAATCATCATTTCATGTTCCATCTTTTTGGTCTTGTCCCACTACGTGGATGGAAATGCTCGTTTTATTGGCTGTTTGAGGACAATACCTTTCAAATATGGAAAAAATAAATACAAAATAATTTGGGGAGGGGAGATCACTCAGCATCTGGGGAGAGAGATTTGGGCTGTGCCTCAGATAGAAAACAGTGCCACGACTGGGCCTTGAGGAAAGTGGGGTATACAGACAGAGCTACCCTGAGAGAAACTCCTTGAGGGGCAGGGACTTCACTTTGTATTAGTGGCACCCATCACTGGGCCTCGCAGGTAAAGCCAGGCAGGAGTGGTTATTCCCATTCTATAGATGAAGAAACTGAGGCAGAGGTGAAGTGTGCCCAGGATTACACAGCCAATGTGAACTTGGATTTTCCCAGCTCTGTGCTCCCTTAGGGGGTGGAGAGGATCCAAAGAGCTGCTATTTGTAAAGCACTCAGCAGAGGCTCTATAAAGGCTCTTGCCCTGCTTTCCCTCTGGCTGATCACTGGGCAGTGTGGACACGCTTCGGGTCATGGTCTTTTGTAGGTGTGAGGCCTGAACCTCTAGATTATAAACTCCCTGAAGATAGATGCAGAACGTAGTTCTCCCAAAGCTCCAGGGGGGTGCTCTCCCGCGGGACCTTCGTCCAGCCCACCCCAAGAACAGCTCTTGGAAATTCCTGCACCAACAGCATGGCCCACGCCATCTGGCCCCCTACCCTCTGTAAGAGTGGGTTCAACTCTGGTCACCACCACTTAGGAAGGATGATGAAAACTGGGAGCAGACCAAGAGTGAGAAGCAAGCCTGGGGCCCTGTGAAGACCAATTGGTGAGGCAGGGTAATTAGCCTGGGGAAGACAGGGCGCAGGGCAGCCAGCTTTCTCCTGGCTCCACTTGGCCTCAGAGGTCAGAGGCAGATTGAAGTTTCCTAGTATGGAAAATCTTCCCAGCAATGAGTCCCAAAGTTGAGAGGACCGCCTGGGGAAGGGGGGGTGGGCTCCCCTCCCTTTGAGCATAGGCTGGGTGACCTCTTATTGGGTAGGTCTGGGTTGGACACCAAGATTCCCCCCAACTCTGAGTCTGGGAACTCTGAATAGCTGGCCCCATGACACCCAAACCCTAAGAAGCAACGTTTTAGCCAGACAAGCTTGGAACCTCCACTCCCTGAAAGAACTGGGAGTAACCTGCAGGGACTATAGCCCCGGCCTTCATTTTCACAAGCTGGAGCTTCCGGGAGTCCTGGGCTGGGAGCTCCTCTTTTGTAGTTCCCAACTATCTCCCAAGGAAAGTCCAGACTCTTCTTGGCATTCAAGGTCCTCTACCACTTGGCATTTTTTCACTTTTCCAACCATGTTTCATCTTATAGTCACCATCCAGATGCTTCAGACAAAACCAACCCTCAGACCCCAACCTCTTCCAGAACAAAACACCACCGCCTTGCAATCTCACAGCTCCGTGCTTTTCCTATGCCCTCATTCCTTATTTCTAGTGTCAATAAATCAAACCAATAGTAAGGGCCTGGGGTACAAAATAAAAACAGTAATGAAAAGGAGTTCCTGTTCTCCTCTCATCCCCCACCTACCTCCTGGGAATTCTTAGAGCAGTTTAAACCCCTCTTCCCCTTGCATCTATTCTGGGTTCATCATTTTGTGAAATTTAGAACCATTTTTTTAGCAATCACTCAGAGAAGAGGAGCAGAAGCTCAGAACCTGGGGAGCCCACAGGGTGAAGTGAGTGGTCAACTCCAGTCCCAGCACTCTGCCCACTTAAAACCTGCCAAATAGAGACAAGGGAGTTACGAGTAGGAAAGCATTAATGTAGGCCAGTGGTCCTCACACTTTTTAAATAGGGGCCAGTTCCCTGTCCCTCAGACCGTGGGAGGCCGGACTTTAGTAAAAACAAGAGCTCCCACTGTCTCCGCCCCTCAGCCCATTTGCCAGAACCCCGGTGGGCGCATAAGCATCCTCAGCGGAGGCATCTGGCCCACAGGCTGTAGTTTGAGAACCCCTGGTGTAGAAGGTAGGAGGAATCAAAGAAGACTTTAAGTAGGAGCTAACACTTGAGCTTAAAGGAGAACTAAGGGTTCTAAGAGGCACCTGAGGGAGGGCATTCCCTGCATGAGCCCAGCCAGGCAAGGGCACGCCATTCTTACTAATGCTTTAAAGCCCAACTCCAGAACCATCTCCCCCAGGAGCCCTTCCCTGCTCTCTCAGAGTTCAGCGAAGAGCCCAGAAGCTGGTGCTTTTCCCCCACCTGGACGGGCCAATTCCTGGAGTTATGTGTCGGTTTCATCAATTCCCAGAGGTGAAGGCCTTTATACGGGGGGTGGGGGGGGGGGGGGAACTCACCTGCGATTATTAAGGGGAAAGGGGGGAGGCCAGGAAGCACAAAACATTCACTCCCTTTCCTCTTTAGCTCAAATAATAAGTGTCCTTAAACACTTCCGGTGTGCCGGGGGTGTGGGGCAGGGCCAGCAGGGGGTAACGTCCAATCCAGACCCTGGAGAAGCCTCATTCTACTGGGCCAAAGGCTCACTGCCTAGCTACCTGAGTGGCTCCACTCCCTCTCTCTGGGAGGGGAGGGGGGAGCACTCGAGCATCCACAATGGACATGAAAACCCAGAGCACAACCTATAAAGCGGGAGGGGAAGCTGAGGCCAGCAGGAGGGCAGCCTGGGCCCCTCGGACTTCTGTGCCCAGCCCCTGAAGCTGCCGTCTGGACCAAGTCCACCCTTTTCAGGTGAAGCTGCTGAGGCCGAGAGGATCCAAGGCCTCCTAGGCCAGACTGCAACATTCGTTCTGGGGGGGGAGGGGGAGATGCGTGCAGGAACATCAGGTGGTGGGGCCCGGTGGAGACACAGACAAGCCTGCCCAGGAAGCCAGGAGGGAGCCGCCTCTGGGCCCATGCCGACACCGCAGGGAGCCCCGAGTTTCCAGTCTTTGGACACCTCGCTCCAGCTGCACCTGGGGGTACAGGGGCAGCGCCCAGCAGGTGTCGGGCCTCGGATGGAGCACTCGGTCACTACCATTCACCCTGGCACCCACCCCGGAGCAGGGAGGCCCGGGCCGTTCAGCTTCTACCTGGGCCTTTTGGACTGGAGCCCCGGGCCTGTGCCCTGGAGGAGGACCAGGTGAGATCACAGTTGTGAGGGGCCCAGCATACAGGAGGCGCCAACTGCATGCTGTTTGTCCTTATCTTTGTTCCCCCCAGTTCCCTTCCAGGGGCAGCGCGGGCCGCCCCAAGGCTAGCAAGGAGCCAATTCCACTTAAAAACCAAGGGGAGGGGCCCCTCTCACTGCTGTTTCTAAACTGAGTTCCCCAAACTGGCTAAAGAATTCCCAGACATCCCCTGCAGGATTCCAAGCCCTTCGGGGGCCAGAACCAGTGGAGCTTTGTGGCTTTCTGAGGCATCCCAGCTCCAGCCCCGAGGCGTGGCAGGAGGCAGCCGCCCCCTGCCCTGGGCCCGGGGGCAGGAGGTTGTGGGTTTTCACCTGGGGGCCTCAACCTCTTCTCTATAAAATGGGAAGGGCGGCCCCTCCCGCAGGGCTGGGCAGAGGACCACTTTCCCACCGCACCCTCCAGCCTCTCCTCGAACTCAGGCCTCAGGCGGCGCTGTCGGGTTTCTACAGATGTTACACCACAAGCTGCCTTCTAGAATGACAGCCCCCCTTCACAGGAAGGAGTTTGGGGGCCTTTGCAGAGGCCTGGCCACCCTGAGCCGCGCCTCCGGAGCCGATAAACGGTGGCTGGGCCACGCCAGGGGGCTCAGGCCCTGGAGGACAGCGGGGAGGACCAGACCGGCATTCTCCAAGGCGCCAGAAGCCAAACGCTGGCCGTGATCGGGAGAGGAGCCGGTCCGTAATCCAGGCGCAGCAGACTCCCGCAGCCCTCGGCCCTCCGTGCGCGTCCCTCCGCGCCCCCCCCTTCTCCCTCGGTTGGGTGCCCGGCCGCTCGCACTTGCCCTCGGATTGGGAGCCGGCCTCTGTGTTCCAGCAGAGGGACCCCAAGGAGGCGGAAGGCCCCCGAGATAACCAAGACCAAACGGGCCGGCGGGCCTCAGCGTGCGGCTGGAGGAGTCCTTGGGGAGTCCGGGCCCTGGGGGAGCGGGTCACAGTGCCCCGGCTGGGGATCACTGTCGCTGCCAGGCTCCGGGGGTCCCGAAGAGCTTCCCGCAGGGAAGCGGGGGACGGACACCGCAGGCGCTTGGGCCTGGCGGAAGGCAGCCCGGAGGGCGGACGAGAAGGCTCCCACCTGGGACCCCTCTGGCTGACTGACACCGGCCCGAGGCTGGGCAGGAGTCCGTCCCCCTCCTTCCTCCAGTCTCGGGGCCGGGGCAGGCCTGAGTCGGGAGGACCCGGCGCAGCCTGGGGGCCCTGCACCAGTCACCCCGCCCTGACTGACTCGGTTTCTCAACTGGAAACTGGGCTGGAAAAGGGAGAACAGCGCGCGCTCCAGGACTGCCTAGAAGCCCTCGGAAGGGGCCACAGCGCCTGCGCGACTGAACACGCCCCCTCGCCCCTCTCCCCACAGGACCGGAGAAGTAAGAAAAGGCGCTTTCGTCAACTTAGAAATTGACGAGAAGGGAAGACTTCCCAGGCGCGGGGGGAGGGGGGAGGCCCGAAGGGCCCCGGTTCGGGGGCCGGGTGTGCTCCCCGGGACCCGCGCGGAGCTGGCGGGGGAAAGAAGGCTGTGCGGGCGGGGAGGGGCGCGGACACGCGGGAGACTCACCTGCGCGCGATCCTGTAGAGCAGAACGCCGGCGGCGGCACACACGGTGACTCCGAGGCCGCCGGCCAGGCCGCTCGTGGGGCAGCCGGCCAGCAGCGCGCTCACGGCCTCCATGGCGGCTCCTCCCGCCGCAGCCCGCGGCCTGGCAGGCTCGAACCACGCAGCACTGCAGACCGCTTCGGGCCGGGCAGGGCAGACAAAGCGGCGTGGCCCGGCGAGGAGGGGCGGCGGTGCGACGCCAAGAGCCGCTTGCTCTCCCGCTCGCTCGCTCCACGAACGTGCCGGCGCCGCGCGCGCCTCCCGCCGTGACCTTCTCCGCCTCGTTTTAGAAGCAGCGCCCGGCCGCCCCGAGACGCACGCGCGCGCGCGCTCTCGCCGCGCAGCCAATCAAGGCGCTGGGAGGGCCTAGAGGGGCGGGGCCGGGCCTCCAATAGCCTCGCAGGACCTTCCCTCTGCTCCTCCCGACATCCGAGCAGGGTGGTTCGAGACCCTGGACGCCTAGATTCCGCACGCGCGCCGTTTCTCCCCCTCCCTTCTCCCCCCTTCGCCCCTCGCCCCTCCGCTCTCCCCGCCCTCAGACCTCCGGGCAGGGGTCACTCGGATTGCCGGGAGTAGCCGGCCCGGAAAAGCCCCAGGGGACGTGGGCTCCGCGCATAAAACCCCTTTCCCTGTAGCCCCCGGTGGCAGAGAGCGGGGCCGGCTCCCGGGCACAGCCCCTTAGCCGCACGGTCCTCCTCTGCCCCATCGTGCCGCTCAGTCAGTAAAGGTTCTTCGGGTTCCAGTCCTGGCGCCTCTGCAGTCCCAGCGGACAGATGGCAAGGGCTGCCCGGGGAAATGCCCCCCACTCGCAGCCCTTTGGCGTGGGTAAGGAAGCCAGACTGTCTGTGCGTGCTTGGGAAAATAGCTGCCTGGTCCGGTTCAGGACCCAGCTACCCCCGGCAGAGGGAGGAGGCGCAGCCCGAGGCGAGCCCCGGAGTAAGGGGGTTGGGGATGACTATTGGGCGGGCATTCCAGCCTCCTAGGCGCGCTCAGCCGCGGCCCGGAGCTAGTGACAGCACTTTTTGAGCCGATCCCAACGCGATCCTAACCCTCTGCGGAGCGTCAATGGCTCAAGCAAGGCCTCGCTCCCATCCACAATGCTAATGGTTAAGGCTGAAAATTTCACCGATACAAAAGTGAAAATCCTAGTGACAGGCATTAAGAATCCACTTAATTTGGCCACCCTGTCCTGATTCGAAGGACTTTTTATTGTATTGAAACGGCACACATCTGAGGTGGTCCAACTAGGGCCCTTTTCTGAAGCTCTCAAAAAAGGCTCCTATTTTTCACCCATTTTCCAAGATCTCCTAACTAATAGGACTCGATAGAATTAACTCAGTGGAAGGACTTGAGTTTCCACTGCCTATGAAACATACATTCAAGGCCAAGTTCAAGAGGCTGTCCACATGTGGTCTTAGTCCAAACTCACTCATACACTAGGTTTTTGACAGGTCCTTCGGGATTAGTTGTGCCCAGGGACTTTTGGAGGCCGATTCATACTTTTGACAAAATGAGGCTGAGATGTGCTACAAGGACATAAAAAGAATTTCACCATCTAAACTGTTTCTTTTTAGATAGCTGAACTTTTTTGCTCATCTCCGCAGTCAAAAAGCCTGGATTATAAACAGCATGAAAAAATTAAAAGGAAAAAACAAGACTCCCATCTGTTCTGGACCACATGCTCCTCAACACTGATGTTTGACTGACACCAGCAGGATGAAATCTGGGCAGATTATAGATCAGCTCTCTTTATGGAGCACATTTTATTAAAATAAATGACAGACAAGACAACACAATGAACATAAATAAAAAGGACACAGAATTTATACTTAAATTAAATAGCATGATTTAATTTAGTAGTTGCTTAATTCTGAATTCTTAAGTTAAAAAAAATTGTAATTAACTATTAACGTTAATGAATTAAAACCTTCCAGAAAGCATGAATCCAAAAGGAAAAGTCCAGCAGGTGATAAAGCCAGAGATGTTTCAGCCATTCCTGCATGAGTCTCTTAAATACTCTAAACTTCAGTGGAGAAACTGCCCGGCAGTTTTTCCATTTTATTCTATTAAAAGTCCATTTCCTGGCCTGTCATTTCGTATGGTCTTCCAGTAAGTACACAATTAACTCATAGGTGGACAACACAATAGCAGTATTTGGGATCTGCCGGATGAGCTGGGCAAAGAGTCCTCTGTAGAAAGCCAGATAACCTTCTTCTCGTGCTATCAGGCGGGCTGTCTGAATGAAAGCCTTATACTTGGTGCCCTCTTCTCGAAGCCGTGTTCTTATCACTTCTGCAAAGAGTGAAATACATAGTAAGTGATATAGATGAAAGCTATGTCCGAATAGAGGTTACCGCTAGGAAAAGGAAGTCTATCTTTCTCCCTTCTGTGGAGTGTGTACCTGCTTCTTTATTTCCATATCATTCCTCTCCAACAGTATACACAAGCTCCTTGAGGGAAACCACTCCTTTTGGGTTGTTGCCTTACTCTGATCCCTCCCCAATGTTGATCACAATACATGGCACATCATAATCACTTAATAACTGCTTAGTTCTATAAGGCCCAGAAGCCAAGATTCTTACTCTTAAGATTCTCCCCTCTACTTCATAGGTTCATTTCTTGTGATATTTCACTCCATTCTGCATCTGCTGCCCAGAAAAATGCCCTTCCCAGAATAAGCTCAATACTTCTAATTATCAAGCAATTAAACTCAAGCCTGGATACTTCTCTCCTCTTTGGAGGCAAATTCTTCCCAATGCTTTTCTTTAGAAAGGGCAAAAACTGGACTCTTGATTATTAAACCACTTTGCATCTGCTAAAGCCAAGAAAAGCTCCCTTCCTCCCCTCATGGTGTCCTCTACACTGGCTGTGGCTTTGCCCCCTCACCACCACTTTCTTGTCTCCTGTATGTTGTATCCCTCTTTAAATAATAAGCAGCTCATTGAGGATAGGGATTGTCTTTTTATTAGTGTAGTGTTTCAGTACATACTAGGCATTTAATACATATTCAGTAGATTAAATAGTGACCTGTTAATAAGTACAGGATTCCTGTTTTCTTGGCAGAAATAGAACAATGTATATTAAAAATATAGAATATCATCTATACCTAGAAAGGACTTAGGGTTTCATAGATGTTATTTTTGTGAATGCTCCTTAGTGTGAATAGATATATGTATATCTTTTGAAATAGAAAGCTGAGGACATATTTAAGAAATTAAAAAAAAAAAAAAATTCTGAAGATTGGATCTTAATTATTGCCTCTGCTTTGCAAACTCCAAATAACTAATTCCCCCAAAGAATGTTTCCAACATAGGCCAAGATAATGGGGATGGATAATACAGACCTAGAACTGTTATTAGTTTACTATTCTTGTCAAATGAAGGATAACAACATACCATGTGGATAAGCAATACAGGAGGCACACCCCTTGGAAATAGCAGCAGCAGCCATAAGTCCAAAAAAGTTGGTATTTCTGCTTCTCTCAGTTCCATTTGCAGAAGGGGTTAATGGGACCTCTTTTAGCCATTTCTTTAAGCTTTCATAAATAGCAAAACAGATTATGGTCTCAGAAATGCCTGCATATGATGCTGTTAATCCTCTATAGAATCCACGAATGCCTTCTGTCTGGTACACGTAACGAGCACATTGGACAGTGTTCATTTGTTTGGAACCCCTGACTCTTAAAAAAAAAAAAAAAAAAAAAAAAGACATTAGAAATATATTAGTTTTAACTCTTACCATTACATCAAACCACCAATTTGGATTTAGCACCTACTCAAGAAAACAATTATGCCAAGACTACATCTTCCCATATTATATAGACACTAAATGTATGAAACAAAATAAAAAGATAAGAGAAATTAACAAATTCAGAGTGGGGAATGCCATAATACAAATTTCAAAATATCACTTTATGGTATAAAACTAGTCATAAAACAAAGTTTTGAGGAATATAATTTTAATGAATTATTGTGTAATTACACTTGGGAGGTTTATCCTGGATGTATGAATTTCACTGATACTGGTATTTATTTTCAACTTCATTCAATCAATCAAAAGCCTTCATTAAATCACTGTTGAGGCAGGAATACAGAAACAAAAAACAAACAATCAGCTTGTAGAGGGCTGGAACTCTGAAAAAGTATACTTGAAACAATGACTCTTAGAACAAGGTGTTAACTCAGTGGAACTGATGAGATAATGGTACTCTATTTCACGTATATCTAGTATAATATAGTGATGTAATCACTCTAGTTGGCACAGTTTACTATTATTGCTCAGTATGCTGTAGTAATGTAATTGTAATAGGGTATTTAAGGGCTGAGAGAACTGGGGACAGTCAGATTATGAAGGAGACAATAAAGACCTTAGATTCTATTCCTCACCATCCTAGTGGTGACTATCCTGCTGAGATCAAGGCTTGTCTGGAGGACCTTCAGAAAGCTAGACATTACAATAGCCTAGGAGAGGGTGCTGACTAGGCAAAAATTCATTCAGAGCAAGAAAGCAGATGCTGCTTTAGATAGCCATGGCACTGAGTACTGCAATGCTGCTTCTTTCCTCCTCTATATGGCAAACATCAACATAGGAAAAAACACCTTTAGGACTCACAAGAAGATTGGTCCTAACCAATTAAGGATAACATTTCCAATGGAATAATCAAGATTTCATGCATACAGTTCTCAAAACTTTAATTATTTGTAAATTTCCTCGAAGTACTGTGTGGGACATAGAGTATATAGATGCAAGTGAAAGAAAAATGGTTTTTATTTATAAGACTTCCTTTGAATCATCATTAAACAAGCCTGCAATTAGCTACCACTAGTAAGCACAGGTAAAAAAAAATCTTTTCTCAATATCAGTAGGCCACATATGCAGAACAAATATAAATTGATGATTTTAAAAGACTTTCAAATTTATGTATATATGTGTATTTTATATACATATGGATGTGTGTATCTATAAGTGCATATAGACACACATAAAAATATATCTTCTTAGAGTGGAGGAAAGGAAGGGAAAAGGGGAAAAAAATGCAGTAACAAGTATGCAGCAGAGGAAAAAAAAGAAAACTTACAAGGAAGCAAAGATAAATACTGCTAAACACAATGTGTAGTATTTATTCCATAGGCTTTCTTGAAATGGTAATTTATTGCTTTTTATCTCGAATCCTACACATGGTAATGTTTTTTCTTTTATTTTGCATTTAAGTTTTGAATAAATAAAACATTTATAATCAAGAATTCAATTAATTACTTACTTCCGTTCTAACTGCATCCGGGTTTTAACCATCCATATAGGATTCATTAAGGTATTTGTGATAAAAGCTAAAAAGAGAAAAATAGTAAAACTGTAAAGGAAAGGAATAAACACATATGCAGCACCTACTGTGTGTCAGGGACCATGCTAAGTACTTTATAACTATGATCCCTTGATCCTTGTAACAAGCCTGGGAGGTAGCTGCTATGATAATCCTTACTTTACAGTTGAAGAAACTGAAGCAAACAGAGGTTAATTAGGTGACTTGCCCAGGATTATACAGCTCAGTAAGTTTCTGCGATTGGATTTGAATTCAGGTCTTTCTGACTCCAGGCCTAGTGTTCTCTGCTCTCTATCCCTTGTGCTAAGCACAATGAACACAATGAAGAGCATAAAAGCAGATGCTTGTCCAAGCTACTTAATTGTATAGATACAAACTGACAACTAGAAGCAGTTTTGACCTACCCACAGTTAACATCATCAACTCAATGACAGAGAGACTGAAGCTCTATTTTCTATGATTTAAAATGGCTGACAGAATCTCAGAACTGGGAGGTATTTTTTTTTTTTTTTTAGAAGAGATAACTGAAGTTAAGAGGGGAATGGCTGTAGGTTAACTAGTTCTGATGCTATGACCCAATGGTGCTAAAAACCTGTCCCCAGGCTATCCCAGCTCTATCCAAGGCTCCAGGTAGAGCTGCTACAACTTCTCATTCTGGCTCCAGATGATCTGTGCCTGTCCTGGGGCTGGGATCAAAAAGCATTGACTTGGGGAAATGTAATGAACCAAGTGCCAGCTCTCCCACACTGCCTCCTGGAGCCTTCCCAAACTATTTCTCACAGGCAACATTTCCCAAGCATCCTCACAAGAATTTTGTAAAGCAGACAGGGCTGTTGTCCCCATTTTATAAGAGAGTCCTAGGCCTGGAGACATCAGGTGACTTGTCCAGAGTCACACAGCTTTGTGCTCTAGGCAGGATCTGAATTTAGGTCTCCCTTATAGACTTAAGTGGTGGACCACCTCTTCCCCATATTAAAATGCACCTGGGTTGTGTATATAGATTTTTCCAAAGAATTTTCGGAGGACATTTCTCTTAAAAGAGGTACAATCTTCCCATTTTTTCTTTCCTCAGCAATCAGAACTCCAGAAAAAGGAGAATAAAAACAAATAGCTAAATACTTTACTGGAAGAACTCCACAACATTTTTTAAAAGTTAACATAAAACTTGGGTTAATAAAGGCTTATCAATGGAATACTGAAGTATCGAAGCCTAGAGAGAAATTACACCTAATCAGGGAAATCAAACCACCCCCAAAAAATTACACTCCCTGAAACAAAAACAAAAAAAGGCGGGGAAGTCAGTAACATGCAAGGAAGAGTGTGCTTTAGAGAACAAGAGGTCTAGTCTGCAAAAAATCAGGGAAAGTCATACCACGAAGTTAAGGGCCTGATTGCCAGAATAAGAAATACACAAGATGACCAGCCAACCCAGACAAATCTAATACTTTAGCAGATTCAGCTTCCACCAAAATAACTCACCTGCAGACCCGGAGGAAAAAACATGGACAATATTGCTGTTGGGCACAAAAATGCCATTAAACTGCTCCTTGGCCTTGGAGTAACATGCAAAGTACACAGCCCTATTAGAAGAGAGAAGGAAAGTGAGAAATAGCTCGACTGGATAGTCACTGTACAGCATCTGAAAAATTAAGACAACATCAATCTGCAACAAAGCTATAAACTTTCCCATGTCAAGGCCAACTACATAAATTCAAGCACAGTAAAAAATGTCCCTCTGGGAATTAGTATACAATAGTGAGTTTTAAAGCCAGATAAATGAAGATTACCTGTCCAAGTTTCCAGAAAGCTTTTTATGGAAACTTGCTACATATACCCATACCACAGACTTCCAACACCTTAGTAATCAGAATACCTGAATTTGTCTAAGGAATTGTGACAAGCTTTCCGTGATACAGATGGTAAATAACCCTAAGGGCACTGCTTGAAGGATGGAGGCAGGGAAACTTGAAGCTCAAATCTGTGACTCTGAGTAAGTCACATGGCCTCAGGCTCCCCTGTAAAGCCTTGACCACCTACAGTGCTATCTAAATATCTACTAGCTCAGGAAAACCTGGGGTAAGCAGGGGAGGCAGGAGCCCTGCACACAGCACTCTAGCTGGGGTGTAACAATCACAATTAACTTGAAGGCTTCAATCCACCCACCAACCTTCTGTGCTGTCCTAGGGATCATTTCAGAGGGGGAACTTGGCTTTCCAGGGCTAACATTCTGCTTTCCAGGGGCTTGTCTCTCCTCTCCCCACATCTCTACTCATCATCACATATTTACTCCCACCATGTCTTATTGACCAATCCTTTTTATCTTTTTTCCTTTCATCACTTCTTTTTCTGTCACTTCTGACTTTCATCACTAGAGTGCTCTGTTCTTCTGTTATTGTGTTATTATTCTCTATAGAATTGTCAAATATGCAACTCCCTGAATTATTCTCATCATTGCTTAGCTTACTAAGAGGTTTTCATTTATTCAAAAAGTCAACATTACCAGGCATTTGATGTGCTACTGATTATGAATTTCAACTATAGTGACTCATGAAATTTGAAAAAGATTACTCCCAGATTCGGGAACAATACAGATTTAATTTCCTCCATGTATATGTAATATTATAAAATATTACAAAAATCTTAATATACTCTTGATTTATAACTTTTTACTATCTTATACTATATAAAAGACTAACCCATACAATAAAAGGAAATATTAAATTTTATAAAAAGATCAATTATGGTAGTCCTGTAATAAAATAGAGCAGAGCATACTAATTTTTAACCAAAAGATAACAATCTGTAACCATATCCTTAGACTACAATATGCTCCTGACAAATATGAAAATATATTAAGAGTAACTGTACAGATTTAACCTGTATCATATTGCTTGCTTATCTTGGGGAGGAAGGAGGGAGGATGAGGAGAAAAATTTCGAACACAAGGTTTTGCAAAGGTGAATGCTGAAAACTGTCTTTGCTTGTATTTGGAAAAATAAAATACCATTAAAAAAGGGGAGGGGGGAAATCTATAACTTTGTATAAATTAAATATTATGTTCCCAACACATGGATAAAGAAATTTAGCAACATTGCCTTTAAAAAAGATCATTTTAAAGAATATAGTTCATGAATATTTCCTCATTCTTACCTTGATGGTGCAACTCCAACTAAGTTTGGACCCAAGCCTCTAAAAAGTGACCTTGGTCCCTCTTTCTCCAAAATTGACCTGGACAAAAAAAACACAAATCAAAAATCTTTATGCATGACCTTATGGAAAATAATGAAATCTGATCAGTCAACCATCATTCACTGGAGGAGGCAGGACCAGCCACTGGAGATACTTCAGTCCATTAGCAAGATTATGGAATGTAGTAATTGAGATAATTTTTTGCTACAAGTGTAAAAATATGCTTAAAGGACATTAGCATAATTGAAATGCAAATTAAGACAACTCTGAGATACCACTGCACACCTTCAGATTGGCTAAGATGACAAGAAAAGATGATGATAAATGTTGGAGGGATGTAGGAAAAAGTGGGATACTAGTGACTTGTTGGTGGAATTGTGAACAGATCCAACCATTTTGAAGAACAATTTAGAACTATACCTGAAAAGTTATCAAACTGCGTATATTCTTTGATCCAGCAGTGCTTCTACTGGGCTTGTATCCTAAAAAGATCATAAAGGAGGGAAAGGGACCCACATGTGCAAAAATGTTTGTGGTAGCCCTTTTTGTAGTAGCAAGAAACTAGAAAACAAGTGGATGCCCATCTGTTTGAAAATGGCTGAATAATTATGCTATATTAATGTTATGGAATATTATTTTAATAATATTTATCATAATATTATTATCATTATATTATTTAATATTTATTAATAATTTTTATAAGAAATGATCACTTGGAGGCACTGACATTAACTGATACTAAGTGAAACGAGCAGAACCAGGAGATCATTGTACATGGCAACAAGATTATATGGTAATCAATTCTGACAAGCCAGTTCCAATGATCTTGTGAAGACAGCCTTCTACACCTAGAGAGAAGACTGTGAGAACTGAGTGTGGATCACAACATAGCATTTTTACTCGTCGTTTGCTTGCATTTTATTTTTTCCTCATTTTTTTTTTAAGTTTGATTTTTCTTGTGTTGCAAGATAATTGTATAAATATGTATACATATATTGGATTTAGCATATATTTCTACCATGTTTAACATATGTTGGATTACCTGCCATCTAAGGGAGGGGATGAGGGAAGGGAGGGAATTGGAATACAATGTTTTGCAAGGATTAATGTTGAAAAATTACCCTTGCATATGTTCTGAAAATAAAAAGTCTTTTAAAAAAAATTAGTATAGTACAAATAAATTGTGCTACAAGTTTTCTGAAATAATTATTTCTGAAATAATCTGGAAGAATCAATTCCTCAAGCCTCTTCTCCATTCGTATAGGAATTATTTTCCAGTGTCCCTAACATTAGCTAAAATCATAACATGAGGTGAAAGAATTTAATTAAAATCATCCATTTAAACATAAGGCTCACCCTGCAAAGAACACAAAGTTCAAGGAGTATCCTTTATTTGCATTTGTTAGTTTATGGTTCTATCTTCTAACTTTTGAAGCAGTAGGCATCTCTAAAATCAGATTCATCCAAGTCCATACTAAGGTCATATTTGTGCATGAGTTTTAAACATTCATTTCATAGTATAACTGCTGCAAATTATGTACAAGTTCAAATTTGGACTAATTTGGACATATGCCTTAGATATTTTCCCATGAACAAGGTTTACCTTAAAAGTTTTGGTCCGATGTAAGTCAGTGTTAATAATGTCTAGGGAATTGCAATTAACCAAAGAGGAAAGAATACATAGTTAGAAAGCTCTGGTCTGGAAGCCCTGTCTCTGACTCATACAGGCTAAAAGACATTTGTTTAACCCCTTTAGGTCTCCATGCCCCAAGAGATACGAGTTACAGAATGAATGTTAATAATCTTTCAGACTGTGGTGTTGGTACCAGTTTTATTTTCTTGCAAGTATAAACCCAAGCACTTTTATATCTTTACTATCTTGACTCCTGGTCTTGGGATTTGTGAACCAATTTAGTTAGTATATGTACAATGCACATATACATCAATTATGCTTCTCTTGCACCAAATGTAAAGCCTCAAAAGAAAAAATGTCTTGTATTCAGCCTAATCCTCTATTGTTACTGTCCTAGTGTAGTATAATGTGAAGATACCACTTGGCATAAAATCTACCTTTGGCCACTGCCATTTTCTTGAACAATGAAATTCATGATAAAGAATTTTGAAATTAATCACAAAACTTAAAAAGCATCTTGTTTGTGGCTATCAGCGAAGTACATTGTGCAGCCTTATGATCCTTTTAAAGCACAATTAAAAGCAGCCTGGGCTCCAGGAAGCTCAAGCCCTCTAATCTATAATGCAGCAAAGCTGAAGTCCTCAAGGGCCTCTCTTTGTTCAGCATTGCAGTTATGCAGATGATCACTACAAAGCCAACTTCATATTACATAATCCAATACTGTAATCTATTAGCATCTTCACTCAATTTTTTTCTACAGCAACAAAATTTATTATATGGTACATCAGAGCATCAAAATAGCCTAGTGCCTGACACAAAGTAAGTGCTTACACTGAATAGAAATAAAGCACTGAGAGATGAAAACAGTACTTTCCTGCTAGTCTCTGGATGCAGTCTTCTAGGTCAGAAAAAAGAAATTACAACTAATGACCTAAGGTCTGGGTTATGGTTTAGTGTTTAGGTCTCAGTTTTAGTCACTGCTTTCATACCATTCCCTATTTCTTGTTTAGTAATAAATTCTTCCCCTCTCCAGAGATCTGACAAGTAAACTATCCCTTGCTCTCCTAATTTGCTTATAGCATCACCCTTTATATCTAAATCACATACCCATTTTGACCTTATCTTGGTATAGGGTATGAGATGTTGGTCTATGCCTAGTTTCCTTGCAGAATACTTTCAAACATAGAACTATCAAAAATCATTAATAGGTAAATTATCAGGTTGTTTTCCTCTTTTCAAAAAGTCCTATCTTACCACAAAATTCAAAATTTAAGGCTATTACTGATGAAGAAAAATTTCATATCTACTCTAATATAGTTAACACAGAACTGAGACAGCCCTTTGCAGTACTGATTAATTAACTCTTTTAATTAACTCTTACTTGTTTTGAAAATGTTAATAAGCTGACAGACTACCTGGTTCAGTTTCACATTTCAAAAAACATCTTCTAAAGTAGGATATTATTGCTTAAACTTGTGAACAGGCAACAACCAAGATGGTGAGTCTTAGATTTTTGTATAATCTACTACCATTTGAATTTAAAATGTCTAGTTTTTCCAATGTTAAAGGTCTCAAAAAACAAAGAAGGTAAGAACTCACAAATGGATGGATTTCACTGTTATGGGCTAGAACTCTGAACTTGAAACAAAGGATTCTTACAAGGTATTAAGTCAGTGGAATTGATAGAGACAATAGTTATCTAATTTAGCATGGTTCAGTATGACTGATTTAATCCTACAAGGAGATGTTATGGACTTGAAACAAGTGGAATTGAGGAGATAATGGTTAAATCTGGTTTAGCATTGATTTAATCCTACAACAAATAATGGTTTCCTTAGTGATATAATGATTGGTTTGTACTCAGTGTACTAGCATATATAAGCTAGAAGCTCTCAGGGCCAGAGTAAGCAAGCACACTAGAAGCTCTCAGAGGCAGAGACAGATTCATTCCATCGTCTACCTTTGTGGTAGCTGGAGGCTGAAGCACAAACCTTTGGATTCAGAGATTCAGAGGGCAGAGAAGGAGGCAGGAGCTCAAGCTCTTGGAACCAAGTTGAGAGATAGGCCTTTGAGAAAACTAGCCGAGCCCCCAAGTGAAGGAGACAATAAAGGATCTGGACTTTAACACCTGGCTGCACTTATGGTGATTACCAAACTGAAACAAAGGCTGCCCCCAGAGACCCCAAGAAAACCTCAATAGAGAAAATATTTCACTACAGATTGAAACTCTGCCCCTTTTTCAGTGCGTTATAATGAGCATGAGATATAGGTCAGCACATAAGTTAGCTTCCTCTAATCCCCTATTCCATTTCTTTTTCCTGCTCTCCCCTGTCCTGTGCTTCATATAGCCACCCACTTATTCATCTGTTAAAACTCTTTTAGTAGCTTAATTCCTTTTTCTATGGAGCCTACTTACCTGCCAACTGCTAGTGTTGGACTCTGCTGATGTCCAACAAGCGCCTCAAGCAAAATGCAATGTACCTTTAAAAAAGTAAAATCTAAGAATTTCCCTATGTATTCCCTTGTGTAAAAAAGTGTGAAGGAACTCAAAATATTATTAAATGTTATGGATATTAAAGAAAAAGAAAAAAAGGATTCTTTTAATTTTACATCATTATCTACCTTTGCCAACTGAAATGAACTAAATGAAAAAAATGTTCCAACTAAATGGCTACAATGACAATCACCAAGTGCTGGCTTTTCAAGTACATGCTTTAGATGTCTTCTGAATTTTCTAAAGAACAAGAATATATACCAATTTTCCTTAAGTGGCTCAGGCATTAAGATAAACTTCAAAACAGGCAGCCTCCTTCCTATAATTTGTACCTCCCATGCACTCCTCTTTTCCATCTTCCACACTTAATCCAGTAACTTCCTACTATGTCACCAAAAGGATTTGGCCAACTCCTTTCAGTCTAGTTTTAGCTCCTTTTTATAAGCTGTTGACCTTGAGTGAAACCTGATCCCTAGTCTTCCAGACTTCCGGGGGAAGGAGGGAAGGAAAGAAGGGAGGAAGAGAAGATTTCATGTTTAAGCTGGATTAACAGCATTGAAATAGCAAATTTCTATATTCCACGCATATTAAAAGCATAATAAAGTCAAGCATTTAAAAACAAAAACAAAACCACTCACTTGAGAACTTGTAAGAGTCCAGGTGATACTGATGTTGGTCTGACCACTCCTGCTCCACTAATGGTCCCCAGCTGAACTTGAGGATAATAGACAGTTCGTAAAGCCAATCTTGAAGACTGAAGTCTGGTCTTAATTACCTCTAAAGGACAAGTAAAAATAGCACCAACTGTGCCCCCACACCTGTAAGGCAATTTAGAACATCAGGTAAATGGCTATTTTGTACACAACCACAAAATTTAAGCAAAATCCTTATTTTATTAAACTTCCAACAATGTTTGAATCTCATTTATTTTGGTAATTCAGAATTAATTCTGGCTTAAAGAATTAATCTTTAAAATACACAAAGAAAAGATTTGCTAAGTCAATTATTAGCCAAGATCATCTCAGGAATTTTTAAAATTATTAGCATTTCAGTCTTTAAATAAAGTCAGAGTCATTTTCTTTATTTTTTACAATTAATTGGGCATCTACCTATCTCTCTTACCTAACTCTCCCCTCTCCCCAACCCCTTTTCAGTAGGCCAGATCTAACAGTCAGAAAAATGGCAGAGTTTTAAATATTGTGCCTGACACATTCCACCATTTAGTACCCCAAGTAGCTGTAAGACACGTTTCTTATCTATCACCAGAAAACACTATACAAAGAAGAAAAAAAATCTATGTATTTCATAGGATCATAAATTTAAGAATCCAATCTCTATTTTATACAAGAGGACACTGAAGCACAGGGAGATTGTTATTTTATTAGGTCATATAATTAATAAATGTCTGAGGCAGAATTCAAATTCTGGACTTTCTGACTCCCATGATTGGATGACTGTCCACCATGCCATTCAGTTGACTGAATACCTATCATCCACATGTCATCCTGTGTCAACTAGAGACTATATTTTTCTCTGCTAAAAAGTCTGCCTCATATAAAAGTTGAAAGCAGTTTAGAGTCTCTATTAACTTCTGTTATAGGGTTGTTTTTTTACTTGAAAGTAAACTAGATTTCTGGCCAACAACGGTTATCTGAATAAAAGCAGATAGCTGATCTCTTACACTCTTAGTCTGGTAAAAATTTAAATATAACAATAAATGAAATAATGACCATGGAATCAAATAACAAATTTTAATAACTTATTCCATCCTAAAATTGCACAAGCTCAGAGTCAACAGGAAAAGTCAATTGCTCAGCTTGAGATACCAAGGACAGATCAGAAACAAGTGTCCAAAGACAGGTGTAGCCTACAAGGTTCTGTATCTGGAAGCAAAGCAAGGGTAGAAGACTCCACAGAAGGTTGTCAGAAACCCATAGCATCAACTTTGGAAACAACCAGGAATTCAGAGACCAGTGTGGTAAAAAAAACTTAGGCCTGGTACAGCCAAAATACTAAAGTAGAAGGAATATACAAATCGAACTCTTCCAACATTCCTTCCAAAGCAACTTTAAAATCATGTGTTGCATTCAATTCTGGAGCAACAAAGTCACCAAAAGATATGGGTGAGACATTTTTCCAGTCCAAGACAACTCAGGAAGTCTCAGGAGGAGAGGTCTGTGGTACTGGGGCAGAAGCTGGTCAGGACTACAGTGTGGCCCAGAGATAGTAAGGGAATGAACGACTAATCAGAAAGAGATTACAGGGAAGCCTTGTGCAGGCACTAGGCACAAGACTAGGTGCAATCAAGCTTCAGTTTCCATTACCTATCTTTAAGGCAGAGAGGAGTGTTCAAAGTTGCAAGGGACCAGGGCTCCTACCTGATTAAAAGCTAGAGTACAACATCACAACTCTTCCCAGATCACACTACTTTGGAAAACTTACAGAATCCCAGAATTAGCTCTGTGAACATAACACAGTGAAAAAGTCTAAAACTTGGGACAGTTACCCCCAGGTAACAAAGCCCAATTCGAATATAAAATTTTTTAAATTTGCCTATTAAAAACTATTATGGGGACAAAGAAGGTCAAGACACAAACTCAGAAAACAAAAACTGAAAACATCTTCAAGTGAAGCCTCTTAAGAAAATTACAGATTAGATACAAGGCCAACAAGAACTCCTAAAAAATTTAAAGAAAAAAGTTTAAAAAAAGAGTGGAAATTAAAAACAAAACAAAACAAAAAACCCAAAACCTAAAAAAGAACTCTTTAAAAAATAGAATTAGCCAAATGGTAATCATATTAAAAAAAAAAAAGTACAAAATGTCACTGAAGATTTCCTTTAAAAGCAGAACTGGCCAAGTGAAAATTAATGAAACATAAAGAAACAATAAAACAAAGTCAAAAGAATGAAAATGAAGGTCTTTAGTCTGAGGTCTTTAGCACTCTTGTGTTGAGAAACCATATAGAGCCTAAAAGATTCAGCACTCTAAATTCAAAAATCTTGCTAAGAATGTGATGCAGGGGTTGGAGGTTAGCATAAAAACCCAAAAGTACAGACAGAAATAAAGAAGGGTTGACCACTCCACTGCAAAAACAGCAAGTCTGGTCCTGGCACAAAGTCCCATTTTGGAACTAAGCTTGGAGAAATGACTAAACCAAAGATACCTGCCACTATAATGAATACAAGTAGATCCAAAAATAGCCCAAAATATAACCTAGAGTAACTCCTTACCAACTATGAGCACAAACTCAAAAGAAGAAAACAGATTTTTTACTATGTGAGTAACTAAAAGAAATGAAGCAAAAGATTTTAAAAAATGATTCTTTGGAACAAAGATTGGGAATGAGTAGTTCAGAAAAGAAAATGGCAAACCTCACTCACTGAATGAACTTCTTGAAAACTGGAATAAATCAAACAGAAATTAACAATTTCATAAGGCAAGAAATATGAAAATAAAATTAAAAGGTTTTCGGAAAACAGGTCAAGATTTAAGAATCAGAAGTCCTAAGTTATAGTTACCCAGATCTATTAGAACAATGTGAAAAATCCACTGATCAGCTTTGAAAGAAATGCCAAAAAGGAAAATTCCTCTATCCAAAGGGATAGGGAAAAAGATATCAAACTAAGAATATATTGCAAGTACCCAGAAATAAAGAATTCAGGCACCAAGGAATTATACATTGAATTTATGAGACCCAATAGCTTCTACAAAAACCAAGATCTTGGAAAAGGTGAAAGATAGAGGTTTATTCCCAATATAACCTGAAAAACTGAATATAACTTTATAGGGATTTTAAAAGGGGTCTTTAATGGATTTTCAAACATTACTGAAGACAGTACCAGAGCCAAATAGGAACTTTGAAATGCAAACATAACAGTCCACAAAAACTCAATGATATATTTAATTAAGCAGCAACTGGATAGGGCTGGATGATGATAAAAGGCTAAGATTCTAATAGGAGAAACAATTGTCCCTCTAGAATTCTAATGTTTTCAAAGGACATTGAAGGAATTAAGGAAAAAAAAAAAAGTGGACCAAGGGATGAGTTGGTTTTATTGCAAATTTAAGAGGAAAAAGAGAAAGGCGGGCAAAAGAAATACAACAAATATAGAAAAGAGTGGAACACCTAATTAGTGTGGGAGAAGAAAGGCATATAAACATAAAGGAATGGCATCAAGTGAAAGCTTTATCTGAAATCACAAGATTAAACACATACACACCCCTTTTAAGTGTAGAATTTGAACCAACAGAATAGAGAAACAGTGGGGGTTGTGGGAGGGGGTTAGGTTAAATATAGACAATATACCTGGAAGGGGAAATTAGAAGGGGGGAAAAAACTTCCTGATCTTGAAGCTTGGATTAAGAGAAAAGATCCAAAAATTAAAGAAGTCATTGGGAGGGGGCAGCTAGGTGTCGCAGTGGATAGAGCACCAGCCCTGAATTCAGGAGGACCGGAGTTCAAATCTGATCTCAGACACTTAACACTTCCTATCTGTGTGACCCTGGGCTAGTCACTTAACCCCAGCCTCAGAAAAGAAAAAAAAAAAAAGAAGTCATTGGGAAATGATTGAACAAATTATAGCAAATGAATATAATGGAATACTACTGTCTTAAGAAATTAAATGGTTTCGGAGAAGCCTGGGAAGGTTCATATGAAATGATATTGAGTGAAGATGACAAAGCCAGGAGAAAAAAAATATAGATCAATGCTTTAAAAATAAAACTTTGAAAGATTTAATTACTTTGATCAAAATAATGACCAACTATGTCTCCCAAGGCTCTATGATATATAGATATAATCACCTTCTGTCTGAGAGCTAATACATAGCCAGTGTGGATTCATTCCCCTAGATTATGCTTATTTCTTTAACCTTTTTTGGTTAAACCTTCTATTTTCAGTTAGGTATAAATTAGATTGATTCTTATTTTAACTGCATGTTCATTACTAGAACCTGGCTTAAAATCCATCTTTGGATGCTAGAATTCTGCCTAATAATTATCATAAAACAAAGAGACTATACTATACTACATCGTTAACATACCCCACCTCAAAAAAATGCATCTTATATTAAATTCTGTTCTGTAGTGAACAGTGGCACAGTAAAACTTCAGTGTTTTAAAAGAATACATCCTTATAGTAGAGTCAAAAGAACTACCACTTCCACCCCCATTGCACTTGAAAGAGTATTTTAACCACCAGATTAGAGAGAGGACAAACAATACCATTAACCAACACCCTGATAATACTGGGTCAGAGGTAGAAAAAAGCAGTCAAAAAAGGTTAAGATTTACAGCAACTACGTTTTCCAGACAATTTAGGAAACCAAAATTAAACATTTTCTAGTAGCACTATACCTAAAAATCACAAATTTAGAACTGAAAAGGCCTTTAAGAAATTCTAATCTCTTCCTATGAAAAAGGAAAACACTGAAAAAAAGTCACAAAAAAACCCCCAAACAAAAAACCAAAACAAAAAAAAAAACCCTGAACTTCTGACCCCCAAATCCAGGTGCTCTATTACACCACAAATCTTTTCAACTCTATTACTTCGTCCAATATAAAAAAGGAGAATTTTAGATACCTGGTGGTCTCCCAGTCAAGCTCTGCCTCTCTCTCCAGCACATAATACAACGTTATTTTATGTTACTATTCAAGTAAATAGCTGCTCTAGACAGAACATATCTAAAGAAAACAAGTGTAGAAATTCTATGAAGATCCAAACCTCATTATTCCAAATATCTGAAGAAAAAAAAACAAAAACAAAAAACCCCACCTATTTGAACTTCTTGCTAATAATCCTATCATATGCAATTAGCCTCAGGGCCTGGCAGGCAGGTTAGATTAATGCAATGTTTGAAGTGTGCTTGTGTTTAATAAAATGACACTCAATGGAAAAAAAAATGTGGGTTCTGAGTAGGCCCTTTCATCAATTCATACTGTTTCACAGTCAGCTGCACTCATAACCCTGACCAACTGTCTTCCTAATCTATGCCAGTAGTCAGTGATGATCAGGGAAAAGTGTGGATAAATCAACCACACCTAACAGACAATGAGTCAGTACTATTCATAAGGCTAGCACAATTATAAGCCATGGTTACTATATTTAAATACTATTTATAATTTTTAATACACTTCTAATACATTTTTTGAACCTTGCTAGCCCTCTATATTCAAAAGACCATTGAGAAATATAATTTAAGATTTCACATCCAGAGAAATGAAGTATAAATTTTATACTCCAATAGAATTCCAATTTCAAGGCACATTCCTTCTTGAACTGGCCATTTTTCACTTTTATACAAAAATATTGTCCATTATTGCTAATCGATATGTATGGTACGGAAATGGTGAGGGGTCACCATTTAATAAAAAAGCTGGAGCGAGCTCTAGAGAAAAGCAAAGTTTATTGTACATTCTCTGGAGAAGGGCATCCCACCCTTCGAGCAGACAATCGAAGAGAGGAATCGCCTCCTGTGGGCAGGACACCCCCTCCCACCACTGACCCTCATCATCCTCATTGGCTGAGAGTCTTACATTCTAAACGAGATCTGCCCATGAAATTGAACTTGACCAATAAGTACATAGTTGCCCATTTTTGGCTGAAATAGGGAGATGATATCATGGGAGGGGAACGCAATTATGCCCTTGACTCGATGTTTAGAGTTCTTCAGGCCTACTCAAACTCTGAAGTAGATGAAGCCTTACTCGATTTTCACAACTGTCTTTGAAAGATCTCACCTCATCTCATTCAGATATTTTTCTAAGTTTAGATAATTGACAGGATTCTGGAAAAAGCATAACCATAATAATTTTCAGACCAATTTGAACCCTTTTATCCCTAAAGAATCGATAAATAAAACATGAGTTGATTGGAGTCTGGAGGAAAAAAATTAAGTTGTCATCAAAACTTCCAATCTTTAAAAAATAAAAAAAAATTCTACGTTTTCAATACTTTAAAGTTATCCATATGGCATTGTGGCTTGAAAGCTGGTCTCAGTGAAGAGGGGAAAGCAGACAGCCTAGTATGCAAATGACCAACAAAATCTTACATTCTCTAGAGAAAGATTCCTTTCTTATACAAACTTCAGAGGACTTACAGTTCTGTAGAAACTCCTTTGTTATACAAATTTCTCCATATCCAATGGAAGCAGAAAAGTCTTATCAGATACAAATCCTGTTCTATTATCCTCAATAAAACCTTTCTAGACACAGATTTGAGTTGGTGAATTCTTTCACCACCGACTGGGCCTTAGCAATTGAGGGAGAAAGAGAATCACAGACCCATCCTTGCCCAATATAACACCCTCTTCAATTTTCTCTCTCTCTTCCTACCACACCTTCCCTAGATAGCAAGTAATTTCATATATGTTAAAAACTATACAATTCTTCTATACATATTTCAACATTTATCATGGCACCCAAGAAAATTCAGATCAAAATGAAAAAAAAAAAAAAGAAAAGAAAGCAAAAGCAAGCAAACAACAACAAAAAAGGTGAAAATACTATATTGTGATCAATTTTCACTCCTCACAGTCCTATCTCTGGATGCATATGGATCTCTTCATCACAAGTATTTTGGAAGTAGTCTGAATCATCTCATTGTTGAAAAGAAACACATCCATCAGAATTCATCATCACCAATTTTTGTTGTTTGGTGTATTCCATGTTCTCCTGGTTCTACTCATTTCACTTGCATCAGTTCATGTAAGTCTCTCCAGGACTCTCAAATAATCCTGCCATTTGTTTCTTATAGAACAATAATATTCCATAACATTAATATACCTTACCTTATTCAACCATTCTCTAGTTTCCATGAACTCAATTTCTAGTTTCTTGACACTGCAAAAAGGGCTACTACAAACATTTTTGCACATGTGGTTCCTTTTTATGACCTCTTTGGGATACAGGCCCAGTTGAGACCCTGTTGGATCAAAGGTTATTGCACAGTTTGATAGCTCTTTGGGCAGAGTTCCAAATTTCTCTCCAAAATGTTTGGATCTGTTCACAACTCCAACAACAGTATATTAATGTCCCAGTTTTCCCACCAGATCTGAGAGGAATACTATACTTTTTTCTTCTCCTTTATCTAGAGTATCACTCTATTGTGTCTTGTGAACTTAACCTATTCCACTGATCAACTTCTCTATTTCTTAGCCAGTACTAAATGGTGACTGTTGCTGTATAATAAATAGAGTTTTTAGTCTGGGAAAATTAGGTCACTTTCATTGGCATTTTTTTCATTAATCCCCTTGAAATTCTTGATCTTTTGTTCTTCCATATGAACTTTGTTATTTTTTGCAGCTCTGTAGTTTCTTTACATTGAATGGTGCTGAATAAGTACATTAATTTAGGTAGAAGTTTCATTTTTATATTATCTTGGTCTACCCATGTTCACTTGATATTGTAATAATTGTTTAGATTAGACTTTATATAGAAATTGTTTTGTAATTGTATTTATATAGTTTCTGACTTTGATTTATACTAGTTTAGTGTCCCCTTGATGAGTAATTTAAATCCTCAATGCCTCCAGCAACTCTACCTCTCTTAAAACAATAATATGCAGAGGTGGTTTTGTAGAAGTTCATCCAGGAAAACCCTATGCCAATTAAATCATTCCCATCCCTGTCCTATCAAATGCAGAAGACATTTAATGTGAGTGCAGACTGAAAGATTCAGAGCTTCTCATCTTGTCCCTGATTTTTGGGAAATGTTCCTATAGAGAAAAATCACCTAATACACTGGAGCCTTCTAATTTGCTCTTTTTTAACCAGGAAGGGGGAGGAGGAAAGAAGGGAATCAGTAGCATACTCACTTTCCTATCTGTTATTCACTCTTGCTATGTAACACCAAAAGTTACATCTATATATTCTTGGTTTCTAATTATTTCTTATGCATGTCATTTTAAAAAATCATGTTGTATCCTTACCATCATGTACTTTCAACATGTAATCTCAATGGTCTCAAAGTGGGGCCATGACACTAGACCAACTGTGAAATCACTTAAACTGTTGGTACTTTCTGTTCGAAAAAGACTCCTACTCACATCTGCTGAAAAAAGTGATGTGAATTGAGGGGATACATTTAGGAAAAAGTTGGCCAATTGCTTAATTAAAAGGATACCACTATTTGAAATAAGAAACATTAGAAGCTAGTAATAAAATTTAAAAAAAAATACTTTGTATCAATAAGAACTTTTCAAATATCATTCAGTCTCAGAGTTGGGAAGGAACTGTCTAATTCACATACATGAAAAACATTTCCAGTCACACAATCAACAGAGGATCTCCTCACCCACCCTTTTTCTTAAACGAGGGAACGCGCTTCCTCCGGAAATCTCATTCTACTTTAGGATAGCTCATCATTCTCTTTGAGGCACTGAGGCTAAGGAACTTCCGGGATCTAACTTTTGTTTTATTTTTACTTTGGTCCCAGAATCTTTAAAAATGTTCTGACATTGTCACTGTTTCCCAGATAATAATTTATTTCATGATGGTCCTGAATTTATTCATCTGTAAAACAAATGGAATGGACTAAATGATCAACAGTCCCCATAATTCCATATGAACTAAAGGTGTAAAATACTGTCAGTGCTAAAAACGAATGCTCTCTATTTAATATTAAATTAGGCAAATTTAACCCCTTATATCAGCTTTTAAAATAAAACAAATTAACTTCCATACCACTACCCCTACCCCCACTTTACATAGCATGACTATTTTTGATACAATTTGTCCAAAATAAAGATGGTTAATACTATATTCTGGGCATACATTAAAAAAAAAAAAAAAAAAAAAAAAAGTATTCTTTTAAAATTATGAGTTCCAAATTGTCTCCCTCCCTACTGAGAAGACAAGCAATAAGATATTAATTATATATGTGAAAAGGATACATATGTATATACTTAATGTACTTCATACTTCAAAAATCCATTATTTCAATGATGCATTGATGGACATCTTCCATCAATGCAAAACACCTCTACAACTTTACTGGCATGCTTCCTTTTGCAAATTTAATTAAAAAACAAAACAAAACACTAAACACAAAACCAATCAAAGGTATACTTTTAATGAACTTTTCTAAATATGGATTCTAGGACAAAAAAAGTCTGCCCAACAGATATTATCCTTTACACAATACTATATATATATATATATATATATATATTGCATCAAGTAAATAGAGAAAGTTTATTATATTTTAATATAACAACTTTTTAAAAATAGATATGCTTGTTAAAGATGCACAATGCTACAATCTGCTTAAACTTTTAAGGTAGCTAAATGTCATTGAAATTCTGGGATTTAAAGCTAAACTTCCAATAATGAGTCAGAAAACCTGTCAATATAAGTCTGTACACAACAAAATAAATACAAATGACACTTCCTGTCTCCTGTCTCCATTGGGAATAAGGCTAAAAATAATACTAATTAAAGAAATACTTTGTAGAAAGTGTTCAGACCCTTTAAATAAATCAGCCAACTGGAAGAAAGTAGTAAATAAGGACAATCATGCACAAATGATTGATCATTTCTTTATGCAAAATTTGAGAATGTTAACTATAAAACCCAATTTACAACACACATAGAATGTTTCTCTTATTTAAATGAAGTTTCTAAGTTACCACAACCAACAAATGCAGATAAAAAATGTAGCATCTCCCTTCCAAATAATTCATCTCAAAATTGTTTAAGGATACACAACAATTATCTGAGACAGTAAAGGGAACTCGATTTGCCTTATTAATGGAACTATATACACACTCAAAAATTATATTTTTAAATGGATTGAAATCATATATATTTAACTCGCTGAAATGTCTAAAAGTTTCAAAGAAATTCATATACCTTGAGCCCTAAATAAAATACACATTGACTTACAAATGTCTTTTTTTTTATTCTGGTCCATTTCTACTTCTGCACTCTATGTTAAGTAAAAAGAAAACTATATTTACAAACTTTGTTTAAAAGAGATGTAAAAGTATCCCATCAACTAACTTGATTAAAAGGTCCATAATAACATCAGAAAATAAGAAATTTCCCACAGGTTATATTTAAAAATCATAGCAGTCAAACCTTTTTTAAAGTGCCACGTAAGAGATCTGAGGTTCTAGGTTCTATTTTAAGACTTAAGATTTATCCTTTTAATAATGGCTAGAAACTGGAAACTGAATGGATGGCCATCAATTGGAGAATGGTTGAATTATGGTATTTGAATGTTATGAAATATTATTCTGTAAGAAATGATTTCAGGATGATTCCAGAAAGGCCTGGAGAGACTTACATGAACTAATGCTAAGTGAAATGAGCAGAACCAGGAGGTCATTACACTCAGCAACAAGACTATATGATGATCAATTCCGATGGATGTGGCTCTCTTCAACAATAAATTGATTCAAATCAGTTCCAATTGTTCAGTGACGAAGAGAGCCATCTACAACCAAAGAGAGAACTGTGGGAACTGAATATGGAACACAACATAGGATTTTCACTCTTTCTGTTATTGTTTGCTTGTATTTTTTTCTCTTAGGTTTTTTCTTTCTTTTGAGATCCAATTTTTCTTGTGCAGCAAGATAACTGAAAAAACATATATACATATATTGGATTAACATATTTTAACATATTTAACAATATTGGACTACCTGCCCTCTAGGGGAGGGAATGGAGGGAAGGAGGGGAAAATTTGGAACAGAAGGTTTTGCAAGGGTCAATGTTGAAAAAATTACCCATGCATAGTTTTTAATTTAATTATATTTTTTTTTGACAGTACATATGCATGAGTAATTTTTTAAAATAACATTATCCCTTGTATTCATTTTTCCAAATTATCCCCTCCCTCCCTCTACTCCCTCCCCTAGATGACAGGCAATCCCATACATTTTACATGTGGTACACTATAACCTAGATACAATATATGTGTGTAAATCCCATTTTCTTGTTGCACATTAAGTATTAGATTCCGAAGGTATAAGTAACCTGGGTAGATAAGACAGTAGTGCTAACAATTTACATTCACTTCCCAGTGTTCCTTCTCTGGATGTAGTTGTTTCTGTCCATCATTGATCAATTGGGAGTGAGCTGGATCTTCTTTACCATGAATAGGTTTTGTAAATAAAAAGCTATTTTAAAAAAAAGACTAGATTTAAAACATGATAGTTCAGTACCATAGTGCATAAACCTAATTATAGTTTAAATGACAATACATAAACTTCAGAAGATTATTGAGTCTCAGCTTGTGCAGATGAGAGACATTGTATCAAATTCTAGTTAGACAGTTACAATAATGATAATAGCTAACATTTATATTGGGCCTACTATATACCAAGCACTGTGCTAAAAGGCTTTACAAATATTACTTCAGCTGAAGTAATTACTTCATGTTTTTCAAACCTTAATTTAAAAACACATGAAATCAAGACCATAATTGTAACTATCACCAAAAGTTGAAACAGAAGGTGGAATCCAGAAAAAGAGCAGAAATGAAAACTTTGGTCTCCAGTACTATCAAGTAGTAAATGCTGGTCATTCATTTAACTAGGAAAATACCCTAAATGAAAGGCAATTTACTCTACAATACCTGGATGGAAATATTCCTGAAGGATATCCAACCCTTTTTCAATATTATTAGCACTAGACAACCTTTTGATTTATAATTTTATTTCTCTGCCCACTAGGGGCAAGTGTCTTCTTCAAATGATTAGTCTTTTTTTTTCTTTTGGAGGCAATTTGGGTCAAGTGACTTGCCCAGGGTCACACAGCTAGGAAGTGTTAAGTGTCTTGAGGGGAGATTTGAACTCTGATCCTCCTGACTTCAGGGCTGGCACTCTACCCACTGTGCCACCTAGCTGTCCCCAAATGATTAGTCTTACTGCCAAAGAGATTTCTAGTTATTACAAACAAATATGTTGGTATTCTCATTTAAGAATAAATCTGCAAATCTGGTCAGCATGTATCAGAGATGACTCGTACTTTGGTAGACTAATAAAATGAGTCTCTAAATCTTCAAAGTTTCGCACCATACGCTCCACACCCAAATCACTAAAGTATGACATTTTACTTCTCTCTAGGTCTGTTTCAGAAACTGAACGGGATAACCTTTCACATTCCTTCCAGCTCTAAATCTATGGTCCTAATCTACATATACCTTTTATAAATTACATTTGAATACTCAAGTTAACTTAAAAAAAAATCTTTCGCTAAAGTCAAAGGTTAATAGAAAAAAATTGAGTCTTTCTTTTGTTTATGGGGCTCAAATAATCAGAAGTACAAACTGTTGTAATATTTCCAAGGATATGCGATTCCTTTAAAGTCTTGCCAATTACTTATAAACCATCCCCTAGTAGCTACACTGACAGTACTAAAATACAAAGTATTTAATGGCATAATTTCTACCGGCTTTTAAAAAAAATGGTGCAGTTATAAGGCTTGGAGGAGAGGGAATGGATGGGTTTAAAAAATTTTTTTTAAAAGGAAATTAACTTAATTCTGTGTAAAGTTGCCAGATTGACAACAAAAACAAACTATTTAGCAATATAACTGAGCAGCATGTCATATGGTCTTAATTTTCATTCTAAGGGATTAAACTGATTAGTTTAGTGCATAACATATAATCATAATAGTATTTTATAGAGCTTTTCAACTTTACATCTATTGTCTCAAGGTAGACAGTACCTCCCCCATCTGACAAGATGAGCAAATTGACCCATTTTATAGTTGTCCTATTACCCTAAAGTAGAACAGGCTAGTGGTAACAGAGCAAGATCACTGACTTATTATACAGAAATCTTTTTTTGCAAAAAGGCATTTTCAGTACCTATCTGCTTCATAATAATTCTTTAAATTCCAATTTATGAACTGCAAAATAAATCCAGTTAATGAATCCAAAAGCTTCAAAGTGTTGACTTAATTCATTTAAAGTTTAAATATATGCTAAAACAAAAAAACCTAAACAACTCTGCCAAACAGCTCAAACAAAAATATACATATATACAAGGGCACAGATTAGGGATGAACTAGGAATTCACAGGCCCCTAAGGAGTAGGAGATTCATTAAAATGAGAAAAAAACGTAATCTTTATATAAGCAGAATTGGTTTCCTTGAATCCTATGTTTTGTTAAAAACAGGGCTACATGATACCCCTGCCTCCCCCAAGAAAAGGTTTAAAAACCCCTGCCAAGCTGAGGGTACAGAAGGACACTAGAAAACTCACGAGGATTATTGCAAAGTAATCCCCACAGGATCATAGGTTTAAGGGCTAGAAGAGGCCCTGATGGTCACAGTACAAATTCTCATTTCAGAGAGAAAGAGACTCTACCTTAAGTCATAGAGATTGGAACCTATCCAAGAACACTATTTATTGCACTCTGAATTCCCAGCTATAAGCATTTAATTTTCCAAAGAGAATTTCATTTAGGATAAAAAATATATTATTCAACTCTACAACAAATTTTTCGAAATTCTACTTGAGCTTGTTCCTATGGGTTCAATACAATTCCTTCAAATGTTTGCTGAAATGATGAGTTCGGAAACATTAATTATCCCCCAGTTCCCAGATATCGCCTGCCCTCATTGGCCATCAGGGGAACAAATTCAGTTTTATATGGGGAACTTCAAACATCTAGAAACCAAGGTTTGGGGCATTGCATCACCGACATGCCTTCATGTAGAGTCTAAGACTTGTGAGACATTCTGTAGGATCACAAAACAAACGAGCAGATTAGAGCGTTATCCTTCCTCTATGAAATGTTCTAGATTACGCTATGTCTGGCCTAATCTAAGTGTCCCCAAATTAACAATAATCTTTTACCCAAAATCTATCACCCTCCTTCAATATCGGGCAGGAGACAAGCGGCCTCCACACAGCTACCAATGAAGCTCAAGCATCGAGACTCAAACTATCCAAGACACTTTTCCAGTCAACGCCACGGTCTCGCTTCCGATCTTCTTTATTTGACAATAAAACAAAAAGCTTGGAACCCCTAGCACTTACTAGGAGTACTCGGGTTTATAGGCTGGGCGTCGTAGGAAACGTGCTACTTTGATTTAAAAACCCAACCGCCCGGACCTGCAACGAACCACTTAACCGGCCCTTCCTGTACCTGGAATGCTTTGATGCATCACAATAAAGTATCCCAAAAGTACGCTGTGATTAAGTTCATAAAGAAAAGTCACAGTCATAGTCAAGACAACATTTATTAAGCACCTACAAGTGCCGGACACCGAGCTAATGACCGGGGACACACACTGCCCCGTCCCTCCCAGAGCTGGCCACCGGAGCGTCTACAGGTCTCGGGATCACCGGGAAGCCCTCGGGTCGGGGGCCCCGCGCCCGGGTGACCTTGGCCAAGTCATTCGACCTTTGTTTTGAAGATCAAAGAGAAGCAAAGTTTAAATTCCAGAAAAAACCGTACGGCGCCATGAAGCGTTGGAGGTGCAGTTATCAAGCTGCTCCGAGCAGAGGGGGCGTTCGGGGAGCTGGGGCGGTGGTAGCAGCGGCCCCGACACGCAGCCCCAGCCGGAGCCCCCTGAGCTCTGAGGTCTCCTGGGGGGCTGGGCCTGGGCTCGGAAAGGCTCTCCCCCTCCCCCCGCCGCGAACCTGCTTCTCCCGAACCCTCCGAGATTCAATAGACAAAGGGCCCCCGACCCCCCTCTTTCCCAACTCCTAAATTACGATACCTGCAAAGTGGGGGCGGGGGAAACGAGAACGAAAGCGGGGTTCGGCATCCAGACAGGCTGAAATCGGGAGACAGAGTGGGGGGCGGGGAAGAGGCTGGGAGACCGTGCAGGTGTGCAAAGATCCAGCGAAGCCGGACCAAGGAGGGGACAGGGGGGCCAGTTAAGGCAAGATAGCAGGAGGGATGCAGGAGAGGTGGGGGCCAGGGAGGCAGAGAGAGGGGGAGATGAGGTGACGGAACTGGGGGGAGCCAGAAAGCCGGGGAAACCCTGGGAAGCAGAGATGGAGGGAAGGTCCAGTGGGGCAGAGCGGGGGTGGGCTCCCGGGCCCTCTAGAAGACACCCGTCACAGCGGGGGAACTCGGGGGCGACTAGGGGCCCGGAAGAAGGCCGGGGCGAAGATGGGGGAGGGGCGGCCTTGAGGCCGGTGGGGAGGGCGGGGGCGGCAGGCTGAAGAGGTAGGGGGGGCACGCCGCTCCGCTCACCCTCCGGCGAAGAGGTGCAGCAGCGTGTTCTCTTTCTGCTGCGAAGGGGCCGTCGCCATGGCCGGGCCGGACCAGGGGAGCGGCAAGGCTCGGGGCTCCGCCGCCGCCGGCTGTCGGTCAGTCCCAGTCAGTCGGTCGGTCGGACCGTGGGTCGGTCGGTCGGCGGGTCCCCGGCCTGCCTCCTCTTCCCCGCCTCAGGCCTCCTCGGCCGCAGCCGCCGTCGCCGCCTCCATCCAGGAGCCTCTTCTATCGCCGCCGCCGCCTCCGCCTCACCGCCGCCTCCGTCAGTTCCACCGGCCTCTGCGGCGCGAGCCGGCTAGCGAGCGAGTGAGGTCGTCACGTGGCGCCGGGGGCCGGGCTGGTGACGTCACGCCGGGGCTGGCCGCGCGCCCGGGGGCTGCGGGTGGGGCGAGGTGGAGAGCCCGAAGGCGTGGGGTAGCCGCGTGCTCGTGGGCGTGCGCATGCGTGGGGACGCGCGCTTCGAGAGGGGTCAGAAGAGAAGCCCGTGGAAAGAAAGGAGGGAGGGCGGGGGCGGGGTGCGCCGCGCTCCTCCACGCCGATTGGCCAGCTCGCCGGTTGCCGCGGTCCGGGGGTTCTGAGGTTGCCAAAGCTAAAGCTTGGGGCTGGGAAGTCTGGCGCGGAGCCCGAAGGATGTGCGGAGAGTGCTAGCGGCACGGGAGTCCCGGGGCTGGCGCGGCAGTCTCCCGGCGCCCAGAGGCAGGGGCGGGGCCGGGGGCGGGGCCCGGAGCTGCTCCTCTTTCGGTACGGATGCCCCGGCGTCTCCGCGAGCCTTCCTGGGATTGAAGGCAGAAAATGAGCGCCGGCCTCTGCGTGCCCCTGACAGTGAACTCTGTCTCTGGGGGTCTCTCCTTTCGTCTCTGCCTCTGTCTCGTTGTGTCTCTGTCTCATTCTGTGTGTCTCCGCTTCTGTCGGTCTGTCTCTCTTTGTGTGTGTGTGTCTGTCCGTCGGTCTGGCTCTGTCTTCCACTCTGTCGCTGTCTTTCACTCTCTGTTCTCCCTGCCTCTGTCCGTCTCTCGTTTTCTGTGTGTGTCTGCGTCTCTCTCATGTCTAGGAAGGAAGGGAGAGAGGATATAGTTGGACCAAAGTTTTATTGAAAAAACGAAAAATTTGAATTAAAAAACTCTCGTGAAACCAAGCTCTGGTCCTACGTATACAACATTACGCACACATAGCCCTCCACTCGTGCAGTGAGGCTCATCTTCTCTAGTGACAGGATTGGTCACTGGAACAACACAGGTTTCCATTTCATTTTATTTTACTCTTCATTATTGTAGGTTTCTATGTGTGTGGGACGTGTTTGGGCTTATTCTCTGAGTCAGTTCAAACAAAGATGCGGATTAGTTTCCATCCCGGGCTCCTCGCTCCCCGGGAGACTGTCCTGGGACTCCAGGGCCGTGGAGCTCATCCCGTGGTGCACTTCAAGAATCACAGACTTCCTAGCTGTTTCCAACTTCGGTTTGAACAACCTGGAAGGTCCAGTCACCTTAACAGAAAACCAAAAGCTTTTCCTCAGTTCTTCCCCAGTCTTCCCATTCTGTCTCTGTGGGGCCCCACTACGTCCTGCAACTCAGAATCCTAATTTGGGATAAGAAAGGGCAGGCCCCGCCCACTCAGCGCTTGCCCACCCCATCTCCGGCTAGGGAGGGATTCCACCGGGCCAGATTGCTCTAGGATCCCGTTTGCCTTTTCTTCTACATTTACATTTCCTAGTAAGGGGCAGGCACTTTTTCCAGGTGTATGTGTCAAGCCATGAAGGTGACCTTGTGAGCTGGAGAAGTCTGGAGCAGCCAGCATCTACACAGGGGTCTCAAACTACGGCCGCTGAGGACGTTTATGCCCCCCCCCCCCCTTATGGCAAATGGGCAGAGGGGCGGAGACAGAGTGAGCTTTGTTTTTACTATAGTCCGGCCCTCCCGCAGTCTGAGGGATTTAAAAACCACTGATACACGGTGCAGTCTGGGCCATTTGTTCATCCAAGAAAATGACCATTGACAGGAGCATTTGGGGGAGTTGTTTCAAAAGTTCAGAAACAAGTTAAAATATGGCCACGTTATTCTATAGACTAATTGTTTATGCCTGAGAGATCCTGGATTAATGTAATTACATCAACGCAAACTGCAGTTTGCGACTCTTCTGTGTAAGAAAGAATTTGTGGGTGGGAAATACCTGTTCTGTGCTTTATTTACATTGTAGATTGAGAAGATTTTTACTTCCTGATTTACTTCCGGGATGTGTAGCCATGAACCCCAAGCCTTAAGTAGCCCTCTTCCCCACAGAGTGGATCACAGAACTGAAGAGCATGAAAACTGGAATCTCATCCTCTCACTAGAAGCCAGGTCACCTCTTTATTGATGGACTTATAGGTTCCCAAAGTTTGAACCCTTTGGGATCCTAATAACTAGATCCAGAGGGTAAGGAGAAGGCGTGAGACCACATGGTCTCTTGGACCAGCAGTGATTTTGAATGGTATAAAAGTCTTCCCATACTTTTCAGAATTTTTATTTCTCATTTCTTCCAGTACAGGCATAATTCCATTCCATACATGCTTCATTACTTTCTTAGCTACTCCATCAGTTGGCATCTACTTTGTTCACAATTGTTGGCTACTATGAATGTTTTGTCTATACAGGACCTTCCTGTGTCCTTGGAGTTCATGCCTAGCAGTGGTATCTCTGGGTCAAAGGGTTTGGAAATTTTAGATGCTGTTTGGCAGTCACATTTACTGACTTTAAACTTGTCCCCAATCTCCAAGGTGTCCCCTATAGCACAGGAAATCTCTCGGAGCAGGGAAAATTTGCACATGTGCCATGTTTTTGTGCTCCTGTTACATAAAATGTGTATGGGTATCTATCCAGATATAAGTCTAAAAAATACCAAGACATCCTTTCACGGTCCACAGTTTCTGTATTATATTAGACACAATGGGACTTTGCAGAGCAGAAAGCAGAAATCCCTCTCTATGACCTATATTCAGGGAAGATGATTGTTTCAGACACAGATTAAGCAATTAGGGTGAGCAGAGGGCTGACCTTTACTTTGGAAACTTCTCTAAATAGTTATTTGGCCAGATCAAGAAGATAGTAGTCAGTGCAAACAAAGTCTGGCCTGAATAAAGAGGAATTTTGTGTAAGCACGAGGTCATCAGCCCAATTCAAATATGCCAGGCATGATTTACTAACAACCTCAGGAGCTTTGATCCCAAAAGCAAATGGGATGATTTGGTGATATCTCCTTGTGGGTACTTCTTCCCACAATGCCCATCACAACTAACCCATATCAAGGGACTGTGCTCCTGCTCTTCCTATACCTCTTCCACAGGGTATTCACCTGGGGTATTCTGGCAAACGTTTAACAACCAAAAGTTCTCACTGAACCCAAGTTTAATTTGCATTAACATTTTTTCTATCATTTTAAGTCTATGCAACGAACAAAACAAATCAAATTCTGGTTTGTAGTATTTTATGATTTCTAGGAATTAATGTTCACCTTAAAAACAATTGGCTGAACAATCTGAGCAGATTAGAGCTGACTCCACCACACCTTGATTTTATCCCAGATTGCTGGAGGCTGTCCTTGATATCTCTATCCAATAGACTGATTCATTTTTTTCTTCCGGATCACACATTTCTCTGGTGAAATCCTTTATATCACTTCTCTTTCTTAATTCCTTGTTTATATATGTGTGTGTGTGTGTGTGTGTGTGTGTGTGTGTGTGATATTGCTTCTTGCATCTTCTTGCCTTTTCCTTTTTTGATGTGATCATCTTCACATGTTCTATGATTCAAAGGTGTGAAACCTCCCAGAGATTTTGTCAGCCCATGAAAAAAATCAGAAGTTTATAGTCAATTGCTATAATTCTTGTTTTTTGTTCAGTCATGTCCAATTTTTTGTGACTCCATTTGGAGTACTGGAGTGGTTTGCCATTTCCTTCTCCAACTCATTTGACAGATGAAGAAACTGAGGCACATAAGGCTAAATGGCTTGCCTGAGTTCACACAGTAAGAGTCTAAGGCCAGACTTAAACTCAGGAAGATGAATCTTCTTGACTCCAGACCTAGCAGTCTATCTACCACAACCCCCAGCTGCCCTGTAATTTCAATATTTGGACTAAAAGATTCATGCCTGACTAGAAAAAAGAAATTCATATAAATGTCCTTAATCTGAAAGTATATTAATATCGATCAAATTTAACCTGAAAGAAAAAAGAGAGGTGTATGTTTTTCTCTTAGCTTCTCTTCTCTATCAGGCTAATTTTGTTGAATTATCCCCCCCCCCTTTTTTATTGCTTCTTACAATATGAGCCTTATGGTGCAGTAGAAAATTACAGTCTAGATTTGGTGGACCTGGATTCAAATCCTGCCACTGGCATTTTTTACTTGTGTAGCTTCAGTTTCCTTATCTGTCAATCAAGTGGGAAGTTGGTTTATACTGCCTCAAGATTCCTTCTAGCTCATAATCCTGGGATGCTTCTCAGAGAAGGGAAGAGAGATATATTTAGAAATTAAGGTGATATAAAAATATCAATTAAAATATAAAAAGAAAGTATATTAAATCAGCACATTTGGGGAGATTCTGACTCAGAAGCTTCAGTCATATTCACACAGATGGTATCTTCACCCCATAGGCTTTTTAGCCAAGCACATATACCAAGTGCCTAAACCTGGTGTTCCTCCACCAAGATTACTATGACAACAATCGGTCATGAGTTGGGTGGAATTTATCAAAGCCAACCACTTTCTTTATAAAGAAGAGAAAACTGAGACCAAGAGAGATAAAGCAGACTGCTTGCCAGAGCTTAGTTTATGACCATATTGTGTATATCTTTCTACAAATGATGTGTCTACAAATGTCTCCCCCTGTCTCTCTATTTCTTTCTGTGTCTGTCTATCTTTCTCTTTCTGTATTCTCTGAGTGACTATCTTGGAACCACTTTGTTCCAGGATGCAGTAGAGGGTTCAGGACAAGAGATGACATGTATTTTCCCCTCCATCCTGCCTCCCAATTCCAAATCAGACACTTTCCTGGAGGCAAAACTGAAAGACTGGGCCCAATGAATATCATGGAAACAATATGGCATCAGAGATAACTTGGTAGTCTTACATCCATCATGGAAAGTATATAAGATGAAACCATCAATAACAGAATTCCTTGTTAGACTCAACATTCTGTTCTCTATGGAAGTTATGTAATATGCCCCATTCCAAAAACCTGAGTTGAAACTTAGAAATTCAGAAGCCTTGATTAATTTCTGGATACATTTGCAAATCTAAATGAAGATGTTATCATTTAAAGTATAAAGAATGGACTATTTTCCCCCTTCTATCTTTGGCTTTCTTTCTCAAACAGAAAGACTGATTGTCTAGAATGAAGCTTCTTAAACAGTGGGTTGTAATTCCAAATGGGGTCATATAACTGAATGTGGGAGGGGGTTGCTAAAAATTTGGGAGCCAAGAAAGATATAAAATATTCTGCCAAGATTTAATTCATATGTAAAAATAAGCACATCCATCTCATTAGAATACAAATCTGTATTTGTCTTTAATAAATGGTAACATGTATATTGATTTGAAATAAATTTATTTATGATTTATTATCAGCAGATGTTTGATTTTTATACCTATTTTTGTCTATATAACTAAAGTCACATAATTTCTCAGATGAAAAGAATGGAAAAAGTTTAAGAAGCCCTAGTCTAGAATGGACCTATAACAAATACAACAGATATTATTAAGCACCCACTGGGAAACTGATGTCACACTGAGATGAAGTATCAGGGCTTCCAAGATTCTAAAATGAGAAGTACTGTGGTATAGTGGTTAGAGACAAAGTCATGATTTTGAGCTCTGCCTCTGACACATACTGATTATATGATCTTGGACTTGTCCTTCAATCTTTCACTATCACATGATACCTCTCTAAGGCTTAAAATTGCATAGCAGTTGTTGATATGCCTTGGTAGAAATCCAGAAAGACCTTGGAAGGTTCAAACATTGGATTGAATCTAGTTAAAATTAAGTTCAATAAGGATAAATATAAAATCTTGTACTAAAGCACTTAAAATCAATGTCACGAGTGTAAGATGAGAAGGCACGGTTAGATATTTGCTATGTTTGAAAAATATAATAGACCAGAAACTGTTATTCTGCTGTGTGATATAGCCCCACTCCTCCCAAAAGATCATTTGACCCTGGGTTACATGAAGAGGGTCACAGCTTCCAAAAATGGGGAGATCATGATTCCAGTGTAATGGGATAGAATTCCTTCATCCATCCTCATCCAAATGACTGGAGCTCTGGGCTCAGTTCTGCGTTTTGTAGCTTAAGTTCATTGATAAATATGTCCTCATTCCTGACCAGACTTGGAAAGGTTTCTCTGGACTTTATCAAGCTTTCAGAAAGGGTACTTTTTCTTTGTGTGAGTCTGTCTCTGTCTCTCTCTGTGTATCTTTGTTTCTCTCTGTCTTTCTGCTCTCTGTTTCTCTCTTTCTCTTTTTTCTCTTTCTCTGTCTCTCTCCCTCCTTGTCTCTGTTTCCTTCCTTCCCTCCCTCTCTTTCTCTCTATCTCTTTTCCTCCCTTCCTCCTTTCTCCCTCCCTCCTCCATCTCTAACTCTGTCTATTTCTCTCTCTCTCTCTTTTTCACACACACACACACACACACACACACACACACACACACACACACACACACATACACACACTGTCTTCCCTCATTAGAAAGTAAGCTCCTTGAGAATAGAGACTTTCCTTTTTTTGCTAAACACTTAGTATCAGTGTTTAATAACTGCTTGTTATTAAGCTCCGAGGAGAATTACTTGGATCTGGAAAAAGGTCAAAGCCATAAAATACAAGAACCAGTGTATGTTTAGCATGGAGAAGAGTTAACAGGATGGGAAGGGGGTTGGAGGCCCAAGGATAGTTTGTCTTCCTGTATTTGAAGGGGTTAGATCCGTTCTGTTTGTTCCCAGAGGGCTGAACCAGAATCTGTGAGTAGAAGTTTCAAAGAATTTCATTTAGGCTAGATGTCAAGAGTAATTGCCTAACAACCAGAGCTGTCCAAGAGTCAAATGGGCTGCCTCAGGAGAGGAAGGAAATCCTCCTACTCAGGAGTCTTCAAGGAGAATCTGGATGACTACTTATCAGGAATGTTATAATGGTATACACTTTTGGGTATGGAAGGTAGCCAGATGACACAGGCCTGTGGTCAGGAGGAACTGACTTCAAATTCATCCTCAGACACTTCCTACCAAATGTCCCTGTCAAGTTTGCCTCAGTTTCCTCATCTGTTTAAAAACAAAACAAAACAAAGAAACAAACAAAAAAACAAGGCTGGAGAAGAAAATAATAAATCACTCCAGTATCTTTGCCAAGAAAACTCAAATGGGGTCATGAAGAGTTGGGCATGACTGAAATGACTCAAAAACAACTTTTGTGTGTAAAAGAAAGCAATTTCTCTGGCTCTCCTCTTTTCAAACTTCTGACCTCCTTGACTTTCTCTAAGTCCTAATTAAAATTCCACCTTCTATAGAAAGCCTTCCTAAATTCAGTTTTATTCCAGTCTTCCATCTTTTAACTAGTTCCTGTTTATCCTGCATATAACTCACTTTTTATATATTTCATTGCATGTTTTCTCCCCCCTTAGATTGTAAACTCTTTGAGGGCAGGGATTTTACCTCTTTTTGTCTCTCCAGCACTTAGCACAACGTCTGGCACACAGAGCATGTTTCAGAAATTTTTGTTTATTGATTGATTGTGGGGCTCCCTTTACTTTCCATTGTTACATATAGACAGGATGTTACTTTGTTTTATTTAGAGAATAATATCAGATTTAGTGCTAAAGAGAATCTTCCAGATAGCAACCACCAAGTGCTTTTATACAAGAGGAAATTGAGACACAGAGATTAAATAATTTGTCCAGGTTCACTTGCTCCAGATAGTATTAGTAGTTTCTGGTTATTTGGATACAAATAAGTATCTGAAATGGAATTTGAATCCAGCGCCTTCCTGCCTTGTAGTGCAGTGCTTCATCCACCATATCAGAGCTTCTTAAACTGAATGTCAGGGCCCCATTTGGGGTTAAGTAACTGAATGTGAGAATCACAAAATTATGATTTCTTCTCAGTGAATGTTTGAATTATATATGTATTTTATTTGCCTATATATCTGGGATTATGTAAAAATTTCTCAGGCAAAAAGGGATAACGAGTGGAAAAAGTTTAAGATGCTTTGCACTACATTATGCTGTCCTGGTTGCAAAAATTGTTATGTTGTTATGCCCAGGGTCACACAGCTAATAAGTGTCTGAGGTCAGATTTGATTCCAGGTTCAGCATCTGTCTATTGATAAATCTAGGTAGTCTGTGACTGAAAAATTAGTCATCCCCAATTTTTGAAATGATTTTATTCAATTAAGTATATACTTATTAAGTGTCTACTATGTGCCACAATTATGCTAGGGACTAGGGTCTTTTTTTATTATTAATTTTATTATACATTTTTTGACAGTATATATGCATGAGTAATTTTTTAAAATAACATTATCCCTTTTATTCATTTTTCCAAATTATCCCCTCCCTCCCTCCACTCCCTCCCCCCGATGACAGGCAATCCCATACATTTTACATGTGTTACAGTATAACCTAGATACAATAGATGTGTGTAAATCCAATTTTCTTGTTGCACATTAAGTATTGGATTCCCAAGGTATAAGTAACCTGGGTAGATAGACAGTAGTGCTAACAATTTACATTCGCTTCCCAGTGTTCCTTCTCTGGGTGTAGTTGTTTCTGTCCATCATTGATCAACTGGAAGTGAGTTGGATCTTCTTTATGTTGAAGATATCCACTTCCATCAGAATACATCCTCATACAGTATCATTGTTGAAGTGTATAATGATCTTCTGGTTCTGCTCATTTCACTCAGCATCAGTTGATGTAAGTCTCTCCAAGCCTCTCTGTGTTCCTCCTGCTGGTCATTTCTTACAGAGCAATAATATTCCATAGCCTTCATATACCATAATTTACCCAACCATTCTCCAATTGATGGGCATCCATTCAGTTTCCAGTTTCTAGCCACTACAAAAAGAGCTGCCACAAACATTCTGGCACATACAGGTCTCTTTCCCCTCTTTAGTATTTCTTTGGGATATAAGCCCAGTAGTAGCACTGCTGGATCAAAGGGTATGCACAGTTTGATAACTTTTTGGGCATAGTTCCAAATTGTTCTCCAGAATGGCCGGATTCTTTCACAACTCCACCAACAATGTATCAGTGTCCTAGTTTTCCCACATCCCCTCCAACATTCATCATTATTTGTTCCTGTCATCTTAGCCAATCTGACAGGTGTGTAGTGGTATCTCAGAGTTGTCTTAATTTGCATTTCTCTGATCAGTAGTGATTTGGAACACTCTTTCATATGAGTGGATATAGTTTCAATTTCATTATCTGAGAATTCTGTTCATATCCTTTGACCATTTATCAATTGGAAAATGGTTTATTTCTTATAAATTAGGATCACTTCTCTATATACTTTGGAAATGGGACTAGGGTCTTAAAGGCAAAAATTAAATAGTTCCTTCGCTCAGACAACTTACATTCTACCAAAGAGAAGCATATTGGTATACAAGTTAAGTAAACAAAACTTTTGTGTATGGGCTGGGAGGGTGGGAAGAAAAGTTGATTTCCTGATTCCTCACCTCCCAGCCCAGCTCAGGACTGTGGAAATATATTAAAAATTGCTTTCTTAGTAAAAAAAAAAAAAAAAAAAATTAATAATATTTTTATATAATGTTCCTCTTGAAGGAATGGAAGAGTGGCTTGATTGCTCACTTCCAGGATATTACTCCAGGCCATCTTTTAACATGTTTTACTTTATTGAATAAGAAAACAATTTTAAGACTTCATTAATACCTTAAGCTTTCTTGACTGGAACTTGGAGCTCCTCCCAAAATCTCCATTTAAGAAAGATGGCCCTAGAACTTGAGCCAGATATACTTCCCCTCCCTTCCCTCCCCTTAAAGAAGATTCAGGTCTCTGCTGTCCCACCTATACTAACCAATTTTTTTTTAAAGGATTTTTATCCCTTTAGCATAGTGCCTAACATAATAAATGTTTATTGACTGACTGAATTTAAAAGTTACTTGAAATTATCTTGGTGCAGAATTATATTAGAAAGAATGGGGTACTATGCCAGTTTAGAAATTGCTCTCTCCAAGTTAGGACTGGTTTAAATATAGATTAATTTAAATTAAATAAAATTATTTCTGGCAGACGAGCAGAGTACAGTAATAGTATTAATATGTTTTTTCTTTGACAGGATGTTCTAACATTAAGAATTGCTGCTGGCTCCAGTGGCTTCTTCACCAAGGGGCCTCTCTGTTCCAGACTTATACATGTGGTCCAGGCTACATTCAATCCTGGAGGAAGGCTGGCATCTATTTTTTAAAATAATATTTAATTTTCCCAATTACATGTTGAAGACAATTTTTAACATTCATTTTTTAAAAATTTGAGTTCAAAATTTTCTTCCCCCATCTCCCCATTACCAGATGGTAAGCAATTATATATATATATATGTAATAGTACAAAACATAATTACCCATATCTATTTTAAATCGATTTTAAGACACACAAAAAAATAAAATTAATAAAAAATAGTACGCTTTGATCTGCATTCAGAGTCTATCAGTTCTTTCTCTGAATGTGGTTCTTTTTCATCATGAGTCCTTTGGAATTGTCTTGGATCACTGTATTGCTGAGAATAGCTAAGTCATTCACAGCTGATCATCTTACAATGTTGCTGTAACTGTTTACAATGTTCTTTTGGTTCTACTTTAATTTGCATCAGTTCTTGTAAGTTTTTCCAGGTTTTTCTGAATCAGCTTGCTCATTATTTCCTAAAACACAGTATCATTCCACCATAATCACATAATACAATACAGCTTGTTCAACCATTTCCCAGTGGATGGGCATTCCTTCAATTTCCAACTCTTTGCCACCAGAAAAGAGTTGCTATAAATAGTTTTATAAAATAGATTCTTTCCTTTAAAAAAAATTAGGTTTTTATTTTTCAAAATTCATGCAAAGATAATTTTCAGCATTCACCCTTGCAAAACCTTGTGTTCCAATTTTTTTTCTTCCTTCCCCATCTCCTCCCTTCCCTAGACAGCAAGTAATCCAATAGAAGTTAAACATGTGCAATTAATCTAAACATATTTCCACATTTATCATGCTGCAGAAAAAAATCAGATCAAAAGGGAAAAAATGAGAAAAAAACACAAGCAAATAAACAACAAAAGTGAAAATACTATGTTGTGAATCACACTCAATTCCCACAATACTTTCTCTGGGTGCAGATGGCTCTCTTCATCACAAGTCTATTGGAATTGGCCTGAATCATCTCATTGTTGAAAAGAGTGAGATCCAGTCACACAATCTTATTGTTTCCGTGTATAATGCTCTCTTGATTCTGCTCACTTCAGTTAATATTAGTTCATGTAAGTCTCTCCAGGACTTTCTGAATTTATCCTGCTGATTATTATATTATCTTTTTTCTTTTAAAATATTTATTTAATATTTTCCCTCAGTTTTTACATTTGTTTTTAAAATTGTTGTGTTCTAAGTTCTTTCCCTTATTCCTACCCACAATTAAAAAAACACTAATGAACTTATGCAAAACATTTTCATAAAAGTCAAGTTGTAAAAGAAAATAGATCTCCCACCCTAATGAAAATAAAACCCCTCAAGAAAGATTAAGTTTTTAAAAAGAGAGAGAGAAAGAAAGAGAGAATGCTTTAATCTGTATTCAGACATAATCAGTTCCTTTTCTGGGTATGGACAGAATTTTTCATCATAAATCTTTCAAAGTAATTCTGGATTATGGTACTACTGAGAATGACAAAGTCATTTACAGTTGGTTGTCCCTAAACATTGCTATTACTTTGTATATAGTATATTTCATTTTGCTTGAGTTCATAGAGGACTTTCCAGATCTTTTTTTTTTTCTGAGAGCATCTTGCTCAGCTGATCATTTCTTATAAAACAGTAATATTCCATAACTTTCATATCCTATAACTTATTCAGCCATTCTCCAACTGATGGGCATCCATCCACTCACTTTCCAGTTCCTTGCCACTACAAAAGGAGCTGATATAAACATTTTTGCAAATGTGGGTCTTTTTCCCTTTTTAATGATCTCCTTGATACCTACTCCTGGTATTGCTGCCTGGTATCTACTGATAGGAGTATAACTTCCATTTCTCATATTCTTTCACTTTTTATTATCCCCTCCACCCCATTTTGGTTCCCTGGGATTAGGTTTTGTCTCAGTTCTTCCAAAGGAGAAAACAGAAGATGCTTTAGATGCTTCATAATGTTTTTTGATTGATTTGACTAACATTTATTTGATCTTTTGATCAGCTGGGTAAGGTAATGGATTCATCCTCCTGCCAGTGGTCATTTTCTCCAAAAAACCCTTGAGCAGTTTCAGGAGTCTCTTCCTCTGGTTGTCTGTTAGCCCACCCAGAACTTGAACTCGATACTGTAGCCTTTGAACATCATTAGCACAGGTTCAGGAATTAGTCCTCGTATATTGGGGGATGGGGAGGAGGGGATTTCAATTCATCCAGCAGAGAAGAAAGATAGATTAGGACTCCCATGAAGAGAGAAAGAATTCCTTCAGTATCAGAGATTTGAGATGGCTTCTTTATTCAAGTACCCACTCTCCCCTTTGTAGGACAGCATGCCTCAGAGTGTGGGAAAGCTCCCCTTCTTCCTACCAGTGAGAAGGAAAGTCTCCAACACTTGGCTTTGAGCTAAGTGTTATCTATTTACTTATTATTAAAGACAAGTTCACCAGTAGTGGATTTATTAGCAGTAATTTTAGAATTAAAAATCCCTAAGGTTTCCCTTTGAACCTTACAGTAGTAACTGGGGAAGAGTCCAGAGATAATACATTTCCAACACAGAACAGTATGTCCCAGACTCTGGGCTCACATTTATTGGGTCTGATCTCAAGGATTGATCACAAAAGCTTATATTGTTTTTGGCTCATTTGTATCTACCCACAGTTTACTCTGGCTAAATCTTAAAACATAGCTCATGTCTTGGTTCCTTAAAGTGTGGGTAACAGGGTACCCAGGAGCTCCAGGTAACAAGCCCTCAGGGTAACAAGTATATATTGGGTAAAGGATAGTCATTATTTGATTCCGCACACATAAATGCTCAACATATAAATGACTCATAAGTATCCAAAAATAGATATTAAAAAATGACCCCAATAACTCATAAGTTTCTCTAGAAGGGAACTGAACTTGAAATTGTTAATGGGGCAACTTTGATATTTTGAGTAAATCCTTCTATTCCACAGAAATGTCCCATTAGAATTATTGAAGGAAATGGTACATTTTACTTAAAAGTTAGTGAAAATAAGATCCAAGTTCATAGAGTAAGACCCTGTTTCAGAGAGAACTCCTTGGAACATTTACTTCCAGATCACAGAGATAGAGATGGAGAGATAAAAATTGAACAGCCCCTGCCCTTTAAGGGATTAAAGGGTGGTAGTGCTTCTTAAACTGTGAATCTTGAACCCATGTGAGGTTGTGTAACTGACTGTGAGGATCACTAAATTATGATTTATTATCGGGAAATGTTTGATTTATATACCTATTTTATAAACCTATATACCTAAAGTCATGTAAAAATTTCTCAAGCAAAAAGGGGTTGTGAGTGAAAAAGCTTAAGAAATCCTGTATAGATCATCATTTCAAAAAATACATTGATTTTTCTTGTGAAAAATCCAACATGATAAATGTGGAACTATGTGTAGAAGAATTGCACATGTTTAACAATAATAATATATTGGATTACCTGCTATTTAGGGGATGGTGGGATGGGGGTGGGAAAAATTTGGAACACAAGATTTTACAAGGGTGAATGTTGAAAACTATCTTTATACGTAATTTTAAAATAAAAGGCTATTGTTAAAAAAAGAAAAACAGATACAAACAAAGCAATATAAAGTAATTTAAAAAAGGAGAGAATGCTGGCAACTCGGGGAAAGGGGGCAGGGAAAGAGAGCAGAAAGACCTTGTGTAAGAGTCAGCCCTTGAATCATTTGAAGCTTCCCAAAGTGAAAAGGGCCATGGGTTTTCAGTGAGAGAACTGCTCCCTACCTATGTGACCCTTATTGAAGGAAGTGATCAAATCTCTAAATCTCTTTAGGCTTAATTTTCCAGGTCTATAAATGAGGTAACTTAATTAGCTATCAGATCAGGTCTAAATCCTTGGGCAAATACCTGTGTGCTTTTATCCAAATATGGAACAAGGTTGGAGGAAGGCCACACTGGTATTTGCAGTACAGTTGGCCCATTTAGAATGTTCCAAATAAAGAAGGTTACAAAAAACTCCCAGGACTCCCCTGTCTTTCCTTTCTTCTGCCTCTCCAAAGACCAGTTACAAGCTGGCAAGTCTTTATAAAGCTTCTTCCAGCCTTTCTTTTCATTCCTTTTTTTTTTTTTTTTTTTTTTTTTTTTTTTTTTTTGTATCTTGCCATCAAGAACTGCCTGCAAGGCAGGAACAGAGTTGCTGATGCTACATGATCCCCCTGGGACTCTGGCTTGAATTGAATTGACTTGTACCAAAAGCCCAAAGAGCATCAAAGCTTTGCCAAAAATAAAAAGACCATTCCTCTGGCAGGAGGAATTATCTTGAATGCTATTCAAGGGTCCTTTCTGTTCAGAGCAGCAGTCTTGCCTGTTTTAAGCTGAGCTGTTAAAGGAAGGTAGCACAGGTCTTGGCTAAAGGACAGATTGTCAAGGCTTTCTCCCCCTCTGCTATTCTCTAGCAAATGGAGCCATTAGTTGTCTTCTAATAAGGATATGGCATCCAAGTTTCACCCTGCCTTTTAATAAAGAGCCATGTTGTTCTCTGGACACCATCAAGGGCATTCATTCATTAGCAGGGAGTGTCGGTGACCCCTCCACAAGGAGGAAACCGGCTTTTCCAAAACAGTTGGTTTGTCCTGTACATAAAGCCTTGGTAATTTCTAAGAACAAAGGTACTTTCCATAGAATTTCTGAGTGCCGAGAGTACTTTGGATTTTGATTTTGACCAGTGTTCCATTTCAAGTTGATGGTGTCGATAATAAGTGTTTTTCCCTTCCTTCATTAAGGGTCTCACAGTAATTGGAGGATTCTTATTGTCCAATGGCCATCTTTCTGAAAATGTACCTTATCAACAAAAAGATGGAAAGACCTGGATTAACCTGACATAACTCCACTGTTCACCTGGAATGTTTCTGGCTATGAACTGTGGAATGCTGAAATCAGTCAGTCAGTAAATCAACATGGTTTGAATGCCAACTATATGCAAGGCACTATGCTAAGCTCTTGGTTAGTTGTAAGGGACCCAAAGGAAAATGGGCAGGTGCATGGTAGGAAGCAGGAAATAAGGGATTGTGTATGTCAGGGGTGTTATTAGAGACCTGTACGATGATCTCTTCAATATGGGGAGCCCATCTAGTGATGAAAATCATAGGCCATTCATACCCGTCCATCCTGCGTGTGCATCGATATCAACCAACAAGCTCTTCCTGAGCTTGTACTAGGTACTCTGTTGGGTGCTAAGAAGATAAAGATAAAAACATAATAATTTCTGCCCTCAAGAGGGTTACATTCTATAGGAGACACATTCTGTTCTTATATGCTTAACTTTACCTGGGAACCACTCAATGTGTTGGAAGTCCCTTGTGATCTTGTTATTCTTTTTGGTACTACTTTGAAGCCTGTTCAGTCCCATCATTTGCCTTCTTAGAAAAATGCCCTAATAAAAAGATGAACTAGTGGGGAAGGGAACCATCATTTATTATGTGCCTACTATGGCGAGACACTATGGTGGGCACTTTACAAATATTATCTCATTTGGGAGATAGGAAATAGGAAGAAGGAAGGATAAGCAAAGGGCATCCCAATTTCAAGAGGTTTATAGGAAGGCACCCAGTATTCTGGGAATACCAGATGTATGGGAGGTATAAACAAGAGTTCTAGCAGCATGGAAAAGCATCGATGGTTTTCACTTGTATTCCCAGAGGTCATAGAGCACACAGATTCATCCATCAAAATCTCATAAAAGTCTGGTTTTAAAGCAAGTTTGCTTGTTTGGGGAATCTGAGAGAAATTCGTTTTGGCCCCAGTGACAGAATTCCTGGTGAGTGGCTTTGAATGAGATTTGAAAGTCTACCTGTGTCATTTGAGGCTTTCTATTGTGTAGCCAAGAAAAGTTTAAAGGGAAAAAAAAAATTAAAAAGCAAACCAAGAAATTCAGTGGTTGATTTTTCTAGGTAATATAATTTTTGTGCCTGATGGAATTTTAAAAATGGAAATCCTGAAGATAACCCTGTTGGACAAATAGATTCTTGTTTAGCAGCAAAGCTCTGGGAGAGCAAACCAGCTTCTTCTAGCATAAGCAAGACAGGAATAAAATTCCTGAAGCCAGCCAGGATCTCTGATGAGATCAATAGTCCTCAGCTTGGTGTGCCTGCCAGCATTATCAGGTTAAACAGAAACTCAACTGTGGTGTTTCATGTTTTAAAATGTAGAAACTTGGAATCTGAAAGCCCAAGAACAGTTTGTCTTCCTCTTCACTGATTTTGCAGCTGGGGAAACCGAGACCTGGGAAAGCAGTGTCAGGTCTCTCAGTGAGTTGGTGGCAGAAGTAGAATAAGAAACCAGGTGATGAAATCACAAAAGACATCAATAAAACTTTAAATTTAAAGTGTAAAATCTACTAAATTCTATATGGATAACAACTACTTTGGGTGAGGAACAATGTGGGAGGTGGGAAGCCTGGGATGAGTCACACCTAGTATGGTACTTTTTCATTTTTCCAAAATTCTTTTATGTAAACTTTCTGAGAAGGCAACATGATACAATGACAAGAACATTGAAGTTGGAATTATCTAGACCGGGACTTATTCCTGACCTTGCCACTACCTACCTGTGTGATCTTGGAAAAATCACTTCGAGTAAAACGAAGGGGTTAGACAAGATGGTCCTGTCAGGCCTCTTTCCAGCTCTAAACATAGGAATCTCTCTCATTTCATCTTTCAGCCAGGACATACAATCATATTTCCAATTTTATAGATGGGAAAATTAAGGCAAAGGCATTTAAATGGTTTACCTGAGAAACTGGATCAAGTTATAGGTCCAGGACTTGAATCTATGGCTACTAATTCCCAACTTTTCAAGCCAGGGCCCGAGAAGCAAAGTAGTAAAGAAATGTTTGAGCTTGTAGTCAAGTAAAATACTACCACAGACACTTCCTAGGTATGTGACTTGGGCAAGTCTCTTAAAACTCTGTAAGTTCAGTTTCTCCACCTGCAAAATGGGCCTAATGAAAGCCCCTATCTTTTGGTGATGTCTGAGACTGAACCGAGTTATTGCTCCCTCAATGATATCATTTCTATCTGTGATCACCCTTCTCCTAATTCTCAGGCTCACAACAGGAGCCATCTTTGAATCTTCTCTCTCTTTCCATTTTCATCTGGTTACTTATCTTTCTCATCTATCCCTTCTGCCCCTTCCTTTTTGCTCCCATGCCCTCAGTCCCAGCTAGAATTCTTTATCTTAGAATCATGGCGAATAGAGGCGGGAAATATGTAGCATAGTGCCTGGCACATAGTAGGTAGGGGCTTAATAAATGCTGGTTGATTGATGAAAGGGATTTTTGATGCCATCTAATAAGTTCAGTCTCCTTTTTTTGACAGATGAAGGAACTGAGATCTAGAAAGTGAAATGCCTTGCCCAAGCCAAAACATTAATATAGTCCATAAAGCTCTAAATCCATTTCTCTGCACTATTCTTTTTTGCCTGGAATTGACATTAGTGATTAATTTAACAATGTTATCTTCCTTCAATAAACTCTCTAGTTGTCTCTAGGATAAAATAAACAAGCTCTTCTGTTTTGCTCTTAAAACCCAGGGCAAAGCTCAGTTTTTATTCAACTACCCTCAGCTCCAACTTGATGCTACGTTGCATCTCGGGCCCTGGCTTGAAAGTTGGAGTTAGGAGCCATAGATTCAAATCCTGGACTTATAACTTGATCCATTTTCTCAGGCCAATCACTTAAATGCCTTGCACCTTAATTTCCCCATCTGTAAATTGGGAATATAGACCCTATGAGCTTCACAGATCTGAGGGTGGCTGAGAGATGAAACTCCTTCTGGGGGTCCATATTCCTGAACTTCTTCCCCCTACTTTCCTCCACAGAGTACAATCGCTATGGTTGGACCCTTTAAAATCCCACTTTTGGAACTATAGCCCTGAGAAAAAATCATTTAGCCATGTTATTGTGTTGCTCACTTCTTACATTTCTATGTTTCTGAACTTTTAGGTCTAGGTCAACCATCCTTCTGACTCTTCTTCAAATAGGACACTCCCATCTTTCCAATCAAAAGTAGCTAGGTGGGTAAAGCACCAAGCCTGGAGCCAGGAACACTTGAATTAAAATCTGGCTTCAGATTTACTAGTTATGCGATCCTGGGCAAGCCACTTCATCCTGTTTGCCTCAGTTTCCTCACTTGTAAAATGGACTGGAGAAGGAAATGCCAAACTATTCCAGTATCTCTGCCAAGAAAACCTCCAATGAGGTTGGTTTCAACTGAAAAATAGTGGAACAACAGTCTTCCCTCTTTGGACTTTAGCATGAACTAGCTATTTGCCATGCCTGGAATATATTCCCAAACAATGCTTTGTTTCCTTTAGAACATTGCTTGAGAGTAAAGCCCAAGAGAGGCTTTGGAAGATCCTGGGAAGTCTTTCCAAGATAGAAGTGAATTTTTTTGTTTGCTTGCTTTTTTAGCTAAATAAGATAATACTTGGAAACATTTAATGCAGTTTTTGGCACACAGTAGGCACTTAATAAAGGTTTATTTCTTTCTGTCCTTCCACAAGGCAAAGGACAAGAAAGTATATTAATGTAGATTGTTGTTTTTGTCTTTTTTTTTTCAGTCATATCTGATCTTTTGGGGCGTTATTTGGAGTATGAAATGGCAAATCACTCCAGTATTTCTGCTAAGAAAACTCTAAAATGGCAGCACAGAGGGCTAGGTACTGGGCTAAGCACTTTACATATATCATCTCACTTATCAAAAATGCCCTGAAAAAACAAAACAAAACAACAACAACAACAACATGCCCTGGGAGGTAAGTATTATCCCCATTTTACAGTTGAGGAAATTTAGGCAAACTGAGGATAAGTGATTACACAGCTAGAAAATGAAGCAGCTTAGATCTTGACTCAAGGCTCAGTGTTCTATCTACTACTGCTTTGATTGATTGATGATTGATTGCAGTTCTCTATTCATTGGACCCCTGGCCTGGAGACTCCTTTTCCCTCCAAACAAGGGTACTTTGCACTCCAGAACCTATCAGGGTTTCCCATAACCTACAGAATAAAGTCCAAACCCTTTAAGCTGAACAGCAATTTAGCCCTTATTTACATGTCTTACCTCCTACCTTCCCATTGTCTCCTTTATATTCCAACTGATTTACCTGCCTTTTAAACAAGATATTCAGGTATCTGTCTGCACCTTTACTTGCAAAACTTCTGATGATACAGAGATTACAGTTTATGCTACTGATTAACAGAGCTGTAACTAGGGCAAGGTGATCAGGGCTTTGCCCCTTAGGCAGTGAAATTTGTTTCACAGTAGGACATTTAAAGGGCCCAAAGCAGGAATTGTACTTTGAGGAAGAACGGTGCTTGGGGAAAGGGGAGCCCTGGCCTCCTGAGACAAGGAGAAGGGACACAGAAAAAGGCTCCTGAGGGAGCAGCAAGGCCAGGGAGTATCTCTAGAACAAATTGAGACTATTGGGACCCAAGTTCTGGGCCCACTAGAGTGGAGAGGGATACCTTAACTGAAGGTGTTGATCTCCTTGCTCAGCAAGCCTGCCTGTTCTGGGACTGCCCCTTAGGAGGCATCTCAAGGACAGGCTAAAAAAGGCACACCCTCTCTTGTCTAAGATCAGCCTTTCAAGGAGTCCCTCAGAATGGGGACAGGAAGGGGAAAAGGAAAGGGGAAGGAGAAGGAAAAGAACATTTTGTCTCATGAGGAAGGGTCTAGACAAAATCCTGTCTCCTTCTTAATGCAGGAGGACCTGCTGTTTTAGAAATATTGTACTCAGGATAAAATGGACCCTTGAATACCTAAAATTTAAAAGCTTTTTCAAAATAAAACCAATGGAAACTAAAATTAGAAGAGAAACAGTTATCTTAGCAGGGGTAAATGAATTTGCAGCAAGTTTCCCTGACAATGGTCTCATTTCCAAGATATATAAAGGACTGATTTAATTCTACAAGAATGAGTCATTCTCCATATCACAAATGTTCAAAGGATATAAGCAGGCACTTCTCAAGGGAAGAAATTACAAGTTATTAACAACTATATGAAAAAGACTCCAAATTACTAATAATTAGAGAAATGCAAATTAAAGCAACTGAGGTTCCATCTCACATCCATGTGGTTGGCAAAGATGACAAAGAAGGAAAATGACAAATGTTGGAGGGGCTGTGGGAAATAATCCCATGAGTCCGTGTTTGTGCAGCTGTGAGTTGGTTTAGCTGTTCTGGAAAGCAATTTGGAACTATGCTCCCAAAGGTGCTAAACTGTGTATACTCTTTGAGCCAGTGATGTCTCTACTAGGTATAAACTCCAAAAAGAGGAGGTATTTGGGATGTTCTGGGGGGGCTTGCCATGCCTTTTTCAGGGATGCTCATCTCTTTTTGGTGTCACCTGTGGCTCCAAGAAACTGTAGCAGGAACAGTGGTCCCCTGGTAAAAGTCTTGGTAGATGGGCCAAAACAGGTTATAGGTAACTGCAGACCTCAAAGCTGTGGGTGGAATGGAGGGTGTCGATATATCTATATAAAGACTTCTCCTGGCAGAATGAATCGACTGGAACTTTTTTTTTTTTTTTTTTTTTTTTTTTAGTGAGCAATTGTGACTTATCTAGGATCACAGATGAGGCTGAATTTGAACTCCGTTCCTCCTGATTTCAGGGCCAGTGTTCTATCCATCTAGTTGCCCTAAACAATTTATTCCAATGGCCATGAAGGTCCTGAAGCAGGTGCTGTGGATCACTTAACGTTTGGTCAGACATCAAAGATGCCAGGGTCATCCACTACATCTTGGGACACAGTCAGTCAGACTACCTTTTGTCCTAACACTAGACTTTAATGACTCTGGAAGAGAGAGAGACTGACAACTTTATGCAACTCTACAACACTTAAATCCAATTTATTTACAAGTCAAGACATCATCCCTTCATTATACACAGTAACACAAGATTATGTGATGATCATTTGATAGATTTAGTTCTTCTCAGCGATTCCAAGAGACTTGGGACAGAAGATGCCATCCACATCCAGAGAGAATTATGGAGACTGAATGGGGATCGAAGCATACTATTTTCACCTTTTTTTTGTTTATTTGTTTGCTTTTTTTTTTGTAGTTTTCCCCTTTTGTTTTGATTTTTCTCTCATAGCAAAATAAATGTAGAAATATGTTTAAAAGGATTGTATGTGTGTAATCTATATCACATTGCTCGCTGTCTTGGGAAGGAAAGGCAGAGAGGGAAAAAGAATTTGCAACTCAAAATCTTACAGAAATGAATATTGAAAACTATCTTTGCATGTAATTGGAAAAATAAAATACAGTTGAGGAAAAAAAAAAAAAGACATTAACCTTGATGCCATTGATCCTCTTCTAAAACAAAGGAGAAACAAACTCAAAAAAAATCAAGAAAGGTGGGAAAAGGACCCATATTTTAAATATACCTATGTATGTATGTGTGATGCACACACATGTATACACATATACCCACACCCACACATATATATGTATGTATGGAGTTGCTATTTTTTTTTCCATGGTAATGAAGAACTTTAAACTGAGGGGATGTGCTCATTAATTAGGAAAGGCCTGAGCAGGTTATATGAATATGATGGAACACTATTATAAGAAATGATAATTGGGGTGGTACAGTGGATAAAACATTGGGCCTGGGTCTTCCTGAGTTCAAATATAGCCTCAGACACTGGCTGAGTGACCCTGGCAAGTTATTTCACCTTAATTGCCTCAATTTCCTTACCTGTCAAATGAACTGGAGAAGGAAACGGCAAACCACCTCAGTATCTTTGTCAAGAAAACCCCAAGTGGGATCATAAAGAATTAAATACAACTGAACAAAAACATCAAAAAATAATGAAGGGGATGGTTTCAGTGAACTTTGGGAAGACTGGTAAGAAAAGCAGAGAGGGGCAGCTAGATGGTGCAGTAGTTAGAGCACCTGCCCTGAAGTCAGGAGGTCTCAGACACTTAACACTTCCTAGCTTTGGGACTCTAGGCAAGTCACTTAATACCAATTGCCTCAGGGAAAAAAAAAAGCAGAGAGGAGAACAATTTCTGCAATGATGAAAACAACTTAGACAAACAATTTAGAAAATCTTAAAAATCTGAATCAGTGACTATCCCCGATTCCAGAGGACCAATGAGGAAAAATGTTTCCCATCTCTTAACTGAGAAATTAAGTCGCAGAAAGATGCTTATGTGGAAAAAAATGAGAATTTATTTTGTTTGTACATATTTTCCACAAGAAATTTTTTTCAATAGAGCATGGGAAGACAAAAATATCAATCCTTAAAAAATGGGAATCTATTTTGTTTGTGCATATTTTCCACAAGAAAATTTTTCAAGAGGGCATAGAAAGGCAAAATTATTAATAGTTAAAATTTATTGAAAAAAAGTAAAATAAAATAAAATTTATCATTTTTCTCCATCTCCAACTGAAGTCTGAGTCTGCAGTGAAGTGATGGTTTGAAAGTGTGGCCAGTGTATATACTACAGTCTCTTGGAGCCACAGATATGAGTTGGATTGTCATCCAGGTGGACACCAAAGGTAGAGGAGCAGCCCTGAAAAAGGCATGGCAAGCCCTCACTAAAAGTACTAGTGGTTCTCCTTGAGCATCCCATTACACTCCACTTTTTGAGTTACATAGGACTTCCCATGTGGGAAGAAAGAGGCATCTGAAAAGGAACAAGAAAAGGGATCTTGAGACAAGAGGTAGGCCTTCAGGTAAATGTCTCAGTTTCTTTACAATCCTGGGACTTTCCCTGAATAATTTACCCTCTCAAGTTGCTTAAGCTTTCCCTTGAAGTGTGTGTGAAAGAAACTTGGAAATCTTGGGGCACTTAGGACAGAAGGCCCATCCCTTCCATCCAAGCACATCCTCACACCTTTCACCTTCAATGTTTATACTCGTTTATGAGACCAAAAACCTGCAGCTCTTGTAAACCCTCTTCTCCTCCTGCCCCAAGGAAGGTCAAAATTAACAAACTGACTGAAAGAGTGATGTGCTGGGATTCAGGAAAATAGGGCTGGACTATTTCTGTTCCTCTGTTTCCAGCTGGATTTGGAATTAGGAAGAACTTGGTTCAGATCTTGCTTCAGATACTTGTACTAGCTGTGTGAGCCTGGACAACTTCATCTGTCTGCCTCAGTTTCCTCAACTATAAGATAGTCCCTACCTCTCATGGATCAAAATGAAATAATACAGGGAAAGGGTCTTATAGAATTTGTAATCCATATTGTATGATTATTCCATGTGCCAAAAATTAGACTCATGCTTCTCAATGAATGAAGCTGAAATTTATCAGTCGAGATATGGAAGCAAGTCAACATCAGCTCCAAGAACAAACTACTAACCTGAGTCTTAGATGATCCCATGAGTTTCTTTCATAGATCAGTCAGAACAAGTTTTTCTCTCTCAAAGTTCAAGGAAGTATTTCCCACCAATTTGGCCATCTGGAAACATTGTGGATCAGTTGATCAGCACTGGCCTTGAACTATTGGAGTGTGAAGTTGGGGGAACAAAAGAACTGCCCCATTTCCCACCCAGGATCTTTGACAGTTATAGTTCTAGCTACAGATAGTTTACAATATGAACTCTTTACTGATAAAGTTGTTTATATTTTTTCATTAATGGTCTGTCTTATCAGAGGGGCCACATATGTTTATCAGTTGTTTAAGAATATATTCATTGCTATCTACATCATACCACACCAGTTCTTGTCTTTTTTTGTGGGAGAACAACTTATAGAAAAATAATTTGTTCAAAATGATTCAATCATAAAATAAAAGTATAAAACAGATAGGGAACAATGAGATGCTAAAGTGGGTAGAGTTAGGATGACTCTTATTCTTAAATTCAAATCTGGCTTTAGACACTAGCTGTGTGACCCTGTACACATGTTTTTATCCCTTATGCCTCAGTTTCTTCTTCTGTAAAATAAGTTAGGCAAGGAAATAGCCAACCACTCCGGTATCTTGCCAAGAAGATCTCAAATGAGGTCACAAAGAGTCAAAAATGACGGAAAAAATTGAAATGAAAAAGCAAGATGGAGCTGATCATGGTAAGTTGACAAACCTTCCTACTGTCTTAATAGGGGGAAAAAACATTTCCACTACACTTTCAATGCACTTTAAAAATGCTGTTATTATCCTTATTACTTATTGTTCATTTCTCTTTAAAATAAGGGAGTAACATAAGATAAGATCTTCCAAGTTTAACAGACTGTAAGGCAATGAGTTTGAGTTTCCAATTAGTTCTATTTCAGGAAAGCCTTAATTTCAAGAAGAGTTAAATGAGGCTTCCCTACTGAGGCGTTTGATTTAGTCATTTCCCCTTTTCTCCATCTATGAACAATAAAAGAGTTAGATTAGATCAAAGCTTCTTAAATGTTTTATACTTAGAACCTCTTTATGCCTGAATTTTGTTTATTTTACCCTGGCTATATAGGTAAATAAAACAGGTATATAAACCAAATATTTACTGATATAAATCATAATTTTGTGATCTTCACATTGAATTATGAGATCCTACATGGGATTGCAAACCACAGTTTAATAAGCTTCAGATTTTGATAGACTTGGGATGGAAAATGCCATCTTCATCCAGAGAGAGAACTATGGAGACTGTGCATCAAAGCATAGTGTTTCCATCTTTTTTGTTTGTTTGTTTATTTGTTTGCTTTTTATTTGTCATGGTTTTTGCCCCTCTTGGTATGATTTTTCTTGTACAACATGACAAGTATGGAAATATATTTAAAAGATTTTTATTTTTAATTTATATCAGATTGCTTGCTGTCTTGGGGAAGGAGGAGATAAAAGAGGGAGAGAGAAAAATTTGGAACACAAAGTTCTACAAAAATGAATGTTGAAAATTATTTTTAGTGTATTTGGAAAAATAAAATACTATTGAGAAAAAAAGAAACTTTAGATCATTCCCCAAGAATTCTAGCTCCAACATCATATTTTGAAAGTTTTGAAGTAATTTCAAGTTTTTTTAATCCTTTTTTTCAAAACCATCTACATATTTACTGTAAGAGTTAATATTTTTTTCCCTTCCACCACCACCTTAATGTTGACTGTGAAAAAAGAAACAACGACTGATTTTTAGCACCTAGCTTTCAAGAATATTTAGTTAAAATAGAAACCTATCCAAGATGTCAGTTCCTTCTGGGTGTTGGGAATGGAGGAAAGGGAGGGCCATCTCCTATAGCAGAAGCCTCCCAACATCTTGGGGGCCACTGTCTCCTCCTTACTTCCAAATGAAGGTCATTTTAGGACAGCTGGCACACACCCCCTCAGTTTATAATACTTGCCCTGGTTGCAAAAGGCAAGACCCTGGCTAGAAAAAAATCATTTCTATTCTTTTGAGATAAAGGAAGCCTCTTGGAATGTTGGAGGGCAAGAGAGATTGGGTTATGGAACCCAATATTGGTTAAGAGTTAGAGCTTGGAAAAACTGAGCTTTCTTCCTTCTAATCTTATCTCTAAGTTCCTTAACTAATTCAACTAACTTCTTCATATATTTTATATTCCAGTTCAAATGGTCCACTTGCATAAACACATTTGCCCATAATTATGTCAATAATTGATAATATTAAATATTAATAAGGTATGAACAATTAGGGGGGGTCTTTCCTTTCTACCTTAAGATTTATGTAGTGAATATTCCATTTCCTACTATATGTTTATCTTTTTCTTTTTCTTTTTTTGAGGCAATCAAGGTTAAGTGACTTGCTCAGGATCACACAGGTAGTGTCTGAAACCAGTTGTGAACTCAGGAATTTTCCTGTCTCCAAGGCCAGCACTCTGTCTACTATATGACCTAACTGCCCCTTTCTCCCATGTTTGTACAACCTGTCCCCCATCTACCCCTGTTTTCATTCAAGGCTAGACTGATGTGCCCCCTCTCACAGAATGTCCTTACTTTTTAGCTCTCTCCCTCCTAAAAATAGTGTCCTCTTCTCTCTTGACAATCTTTCTTAGTGACTTCATCAGCTCCCTTGGGTTCAATTACCATCTCCATGCCAGTGGCTTTCTTTTCATAAACAGTCTGTCTCCTGAGCTCCAGTCCCATGTCACATGTCAACAGAATCGGTCCTTGCTGAGTACTGGACATTTCACAGAGCCGCAGAAACTTAGAATCACCAGTTTAAAGGTACCGTGGTGGTCCATCCACAAAAGGAATGCCGACGTGATGTGCCTGATCATTGGTCGGTCCTCCAGTCTCCCCTTGAGGAACCTCGGAGGAGGTAAAACTTTCCACCTCCTAAGGCAGCCTGTTCTGCTTCTTTATAGTATGTTGAAAAGTTTAAAAAGTTTTCCTGAATTAATCCTGATTGGATTTGTGTATAAGCTATTTTTGAAGATTTTTTTTTTAGTTATTTTCTTTTCCTGGCTTTGTATCTTGAGCTTCCCAGTCACCATAATATCTCTTCATGGTGGGATTTCCTTTTGTGGCTCATTTTCCATGGACTTCTTGATTTTAGAATCGATTGTATGCCATGGGAGGCACTTGGCACAGGACCACCCAGCATGGCAGAGAAGGTGCTGTGCTCTAGGAGCAAAGCAGAATTTAATCAGCCCGAAAGAAACAAAATCAGAGAAGGCATCCTAAATGTTCATATGGACTATTTGTGTCCGACCTGTGACAGAGCATTTCAAGCTTCTATTGGTCTGATCACCCACAATCATACATACTATAACTCAACTCTAACATAGTGATGCCGTCTTGGTCCTCTTCAAGGACAGCAACCAACTTTCCATCTATTCTCTTTTGCTTTATTTTTTCCAGGAATTGGATTTGTGTACAAGCTGCATTTTAAAATATTTTTTTTAAGCTTTGCATCTTGAGCTTCCCAGTCACCATAATACCACTTCAGGGTGGGATTTGTTTTGGTTGGCTCTTTTTCCCTTGGGGTTCTCGATTTTAGATAACTCTTAAGTTAAGGCTGGGTTGTACATAATTCTGGGGAGGAGAGAAGTTTGTGCTGAGTTTTTTCTTCTCAGATCTTGCCATTTCTGTAGGTTGGGTTGATGATATGCAAGCTTTCAGGGCTTCCAAAGAGAAGTGTGACATCTATTCTCCTACTCTGAGCTCTACAAACTCTAAGCCCAGGTTTGGATCTATTGGTTTGCCCCTAATAGGAAGTTCCTGCTCGACTCAGTTTAGCTCTCTGGGAGGTTCTGCAGATTCAGAGGGACTGAACTGCCAACTTCCCTGACCTATCCAGTTAGTACAGTATAGTCTTTAGCTGGGGCTGAATTCCAACTCTACTCCTGGGACCTGAGCCACACAACTATTGTTGACTTATGGATTTGTTCCTTGCTCAGTAACAGAGATTGCACTCAGTACACTGAAAGCATTTCTATCCTCCACCCCAGAGTACAGAATCTGTGACTGGGATCGAGGAATGGACAGTAAAGTTACTGAATGGCACTAGTTCTTGTACTAGACACTGTTAGGATTACTAAGTGAGAACTGAGGTTGTCTGGACAGTGACAAGGTGAGAACTCAGGTTGACTTGATAGAAGGAGCAAGCCCATTGGCTGAAGTGGTTCTTCCCAGAAGCCCTTGCATTATCCCACGCCCATTCTCTGGGAGAATAAAAGAGAGGACTCTCAGAGAAAGAAGAAGACTCTCTGCATTACATCAGGCCTGACGGGGCTCTCTGCAGGAAGGGAAGTCACTTCTAAGGACAAGAGTTAACAGCAACTGCCTGGAGACAACGGTTCACTACAGGAAGAAGAATCTGTCTTAAAGATTTGAGTAGACACAGCAGATCTCTTCCCAGAGAGCGATCCGGCAGCTTCTGGAGACGATAGCTCGCTACAAGACACAGTAACTCATGGATCTCCTGGGATCTGTTCCTGTCCTGGTGCTCAGTCTCAGTTTGCTTTTAGCTCCTTGGTGCTGGAATGCTCTGTGGGCATGGATTTCTGGTCAGATACCACCCCCTCCCTATATCCTTGAGTAGAAAAAATTTCTCACTGTGACTTTTTCTTGGGTTTTCCAATCATGATTTAGTCTGGTGAGTTTTCTAGCTCTTTGCAGAGGAAATGTGATAGGGAAGAAGGGGTAGGCAGTATTTTTTCCTGCTTAGTCCATCTTCTTGATTCCTTCCTCAGGAGCTTTGAAGCATGGCTGATCATTATAATCCAGATGATGACTGATGGGGCAAAATATAGTGATATTATCACCTCCCTCTTCCTAGAATCTGGGCCCCTTTCAATGAAACCAAAAGTACATTAGCTTTTTTGACCTCCACATCACACTGCTGACTTATATTAAGTTTGTGGTACACTAATACCCTTAGATAGTTTTCTGAACCAATACTATCCAATCCATTTTTATAGTTTACAAATATAAAGCAAATATAGGGACAGCTAGGTGGCTCAGTGGATAGGGCACCAGTCCTGAAGTCAGGAGGACCTGAATTCAAATCTGATCTCAGACACTTAATATTTCCTAGCTGTGTGACCCTGGGCAAGTCACTTAACCACAATTACCTCAGCAAAAAAAAAAAAAAAAAATGTAAAATATATATTTTTATGCATGATTTTTTATGCTGAATTTTAAAAATACTAAACTGGGTATCTGTTGTATGATCCATTTGAGTAAAGTTTCTCTATTTCATTTCATAGTATTTGGTTTTTGAGTAAAGTTTCTCTGTTTCATTTCATAATATTTGGTTTGTGGTTGCTATGATTTATCTTGGGATTTGTATAAAAATATGTTTGTTTCTTGAGATGATTATAATGGCAAATTACATCCTTCCTCTGGGAATGCAAATAATTTGACATGTCTTGCTGGAGAATGAGCACACGAATTGGTAAAAAGAGATCTTAGTGAGGGAACTCTCCCATCTAAGTAGGTAACCAATAAATTTAAAGTTGCTAGATCCACTGAGATGGATATAAAGGACATAGGGGTTAGATTGGACATAGAAATTAATTGACTTCCCAGGGGTCATACAGTCACTATGTGTCAGAGGAAGCATGCACCCATTTACATATAACTATATTAATAATTGAAACTTTCCTCCACACTCTTACATTGGGATCTTTATATTCAAAACTGATTCCCCATCTTGGTATTCATATGTAGAATTCCCAGGAAAAATCAGTAAATACCTCCAAACAAATGGTCTTTCTTTTCAGAGACCAATCTAAGTTCATCTATTGTGGGTTCATCTTGCTTCAGGCCAGTCTTCAGTAGCTTGTGAGGTTCATACTTAGGTCATTCAACAGTTGACAAAAAGAGATTTATTTAGCCATAATAAGAGAAAGGGGTATCTAGATGATACAGTAGATAGATGGGGCCTAGAGTCAGGAAAAACTGAATTCAAGTCTAACCTCAACCCCTTCCTAATTATGTGATCCTGGACAAGCTACTTAACATTGTATGCCTCCATTTCCTCATCTGTAAAATAAGCTGGAGAAAGAAGTGGCAAACCATTCCAGTATCTTTGCCAAGGAAAGCCCAAATGGGGTCAGGAAAAGTGGACACAACTGAACAACAATAAAATGTTCCAAAGAGATTTAGCAGTTCTTCAGCTGAGTCAATATTGTGGTTTACCTGGCAGTCATCAGAGAATGCACAGAACTTCTCATGTCTGTTTTGTACTTAGGCAAACCAGTAACAATAACAGTAGGCTGAGCCTTTACTCTCTTGAGACACTTCAGGTTTGAGAATGTTTCCATGCCATTTTAGGAAAAACTAGCCTAATTTCCATGAGGGCAGTGGTTAGTCTATATTTCCCATCACATTCCACCCCTTGGTGGTAAAGTCCTTTAGGTTTTTTAGGGGGCTTCTATCACTTAAATGGCTTTAAGGTTTAGGTTAACTTTCCCCCACCATCTTGACCCACCCTTCAAGAGCTATCAATGAGCTTCTTAAAGCATAGCTTTTAACCACTCTACTAGTATTTACAAAACCTAATATAGGCAGCACTAAATGAAGAAAAGCAAAAGGAAGCCAGAAACACAACTGTGAGAAATGAATGGACATTTATTTAGTTTCCACAGTTATGAAAATTAAATTTGAGAAATGAAACTTAAGTTAGAAAATTGAAACCCACAAGGATATCCAAGAATAATCAAGGGGGAAGATTAGTTATCTTCTAAGAGAAAGTAAGCTTCTTGGGAGCAGGGACTGGCTATGTAATGAGGAATGGAGATTCAAAGTCATGTAACTTCTGTAACATCTAATTAATGGGGAGACTAATTAATCAGAAGAGGGATTTGTGCTTCTGAACAGGAAAGAAAATGCTACCTTTGGAATTCAAAAGTGTATCTACTAACCTAAGCACCCATTCTTGCAAGAATATAAAATAAATATTTCCTGCATTCATCAGTGAGTCAGTGAAGTTCTTGATAAAATATTTTGTTTCTTACAACAACAACAAGAAATTAATAATGGAATGGATCCCTGAAGGAGTGATTGAATCTGGAAAAATAAAGCCCAGAAATCCCAGGCTTAAGTTGATCAGTGGTTACCTTTTCCAATATAGGAAATTGTGTGGTTAGCCCCATTGAGGAACACAGGAGCTCCAGGCACCTCATTCTCACAAAGTTGTCACAAAAATTGGGATTATCCAGTTTAGAAACACCTCTCTCTCTTCAGGAAAAAAGGCACAAAACAAAACAAAAATAGAGGAGAACTAGAAATTCCTTTGCTCTTTTTGCCTGTATAAGCACCTAGAATTGCTACCAATGTGGGGGAAAGTGCCTTCAACTTGAGCTCTGAAGAAAATTCTCACCAGAAGTACTAGTCATTGACAGTCAGCAGTTTGCTGGTTAATGTTTAACAATGGGTTCTTCAGGGGAAAAAAAAACAAAACTTACATATGACACATTTCAGATTTAATCTGAATTTTTAACATTTTCCCCATCATCTTCTAAAGTTTCTACAACCACCACCAACAAAATAAATCAAGCCCTTATTTGTATGATCTGCCAGTTCCAAGAGTGAAAATTCACACTGAAAATTTAACAATCAACTCAAAAGATACCATCTGCCTCCAGCAGACCTCTGGGTACAATTCACAGTTTAAGAGTGAGAATAGGAATTTTTTTTTTTTAAGTAATGCTAAAAAACAACAACAACAACAACAACAACAAAAAACCTGATTTTTGAAAGAAAAATCTCAAGCATTTTAATTTGAACAATTTGATATAATATAAAGATGTCAATTTCTGTTAAAAATAAATAAATAAATAAAATAAAGTGATGCAGCACCCCTCCTTGTCTTCAGCAAATTAAGTGGGGATGCAATTAGCATATTTGTCCATGTAGCCAAATCCAGAAATGGCTCTGAAATGAATCATTGTCCTTTTAAGTGCCTTCCATCATGGCTTGTACCAAAGCTTCCAAAAAACCCCTATGTGACACAATTTTGATTGACCTCACAATTCTAAATTAGAAAAAATCTCCTAAAAGCCCAAATAATTCCTTCAGTAATTGTTCAATGATTCCAAAATTCCAAAATGCCAATGGTTGACATTCTCACTGTTGGGAAGCCTCATGCCAGCCCTCAACTGTCTGACTATATCCATATACAGTCATAATATTAAAGATTGCTCCTGCACTTCAAAACTACTGTTCATTCTGCATTGACACACAAGGACAAATCCCTTAAAGCTGGGAGGAGACTTCTTTCTGTTGTCTTCCCCTGAGGCAAGTAGGTGATGTTGAACATTGAAAATAGGAGGACATCTAGTCCCAGCAAGGACAGAGGACATCTCATTCTTCTGAATTTGTCCTTTTCTACCCAGAAGAAAGTAGCGTTCAATTCTCCCTCTTTTCCTCCCCCAAAACAATTCCTCTTGGCTGCCAACAACAGCATTCTGAGCAAATCTCCTGGCAAAACTTAGAAGAGATTCTAAGCAACCACTATTTAATGCCTACTATGTACTAATCCCTGTGCTAATTGCCAGTGCTAAATTGCCAGGCTGAAAGGTTCAAGGACAACACAAAGTGGTTTGCAGTTATCTCAATGTATAATTCAATGGGTTCTCATAAGTAGTTTATTCTCTAATATCCTAGGGTTGGTGGATGCTTCCAAATAAGAAACCACGATCTTTTAAAGTGGGAATTAAAAGCACCATGGAAGCACAGTGTTCAATTCCAGCCCACTTTGTTCTGTACTAGACACCCCCATATCAACAAGATCATTCTTTCCCAATTCTTTGGAGCTCTGCCAATTGTTGTGAGCCAGATTTGCCTCAGGTAATTTAATTCAATATTGGAACAAAATGAATGTTGCAGATCATTCAACAGTTAGCAAAAAGAGATTTACTAATCCACTAGAGGAGAAGGATATTCGCCCTTTCAAAGATATGCATTAAGGATATTTTGATTTGATTCTGTTGATGGAAACTTACTTGCCTGATTTGCCCATTGTGGAGCACTCATCCAAGGTTTTGTTGTTCAATTTTTTTTCACTTGTATCCAACTCTGGGGGTTTCTTGGCCAAGATACTGAAGTGGTTGGCCATTTCTTTCTTTCTTTTTTTTTTTTAATTAAAGCTTTTGTTTTCAAAACATATGTATGAATAATTCTTCAACTTTGACTCCTACAAAACCTTGCATTCCAAATTTCCCCCTCCCCTAGATGGCGAGTAATCCAAAATATGTTAAACATGTTAAAATATTTGTTAAATCCAATCTATGTGTACATATTTATACAATTTTCTTGCTGCACGAGAAAAATCAGATCAGAAAAAAAAGAAAATAAAGTTCAAGCAAACAACAACAAAAAGAGTGAAAATGCTATGCTATGATCCCCACTCACATTGGATTCCCACAGTCCTTTCTCTGGGTGCAGATGGCTCTCTCCATCACAAGATCATTGGAGCTGGTCTTAATCATCTCATTGTTGGAAAGAGACACATCCATCAGAATTGATCTTCGAAACTATATTACTGAATATAACTTCACAGATAAGTGTCTACCTGTCCCAAAACACCTGGAATCATGGATAAGTTCTTCCCACATTCCCCTTAAATAATAGAGTCTGAATAGTTTCGAAAGGAGTGGGAGCCAGGAATCAGCCTTGATTTCCTTTGTCCTACTCTCTCCCAACCAATCGGTTGCTAATTCTTGTCTATTCTGTTTCCAAAATGTCTCTTATCTGTCTGTCCTCTTCCCTTCACTCATTCAGACACCTAGTTCAGATCCTCATCACTTCCACCTGGGACTATTCTGATAGCTTTGGTATCCCATCTCTCTTCTCTCGCCTTTCCAATCTACTCTTCACTCAAGAGCCAAAGTGATTTTCCTAAAGGGAACATCAAACCCTCTTATCCCCCTGCTCAATAAGCTTCCTTGGTTCTCCCTAGTCTCTCAGACCAAATATAACATAGCATTTGTTGACACAATGGCTAGAGCCCTAGGCCTGGAGTTAGGAAGGTCTAAGTTCAAAACTGGTCTCAGATACTAGCTATATGATCCAGGTAAACACTTACCCTCTATTTACCTTAGTTTCCTCAATTTTAAAATGGAGGAAATAGCAGCATCTGCCTCCAAGGTCGTTGTGACAATCAAATGAAATCATATTTGTAAAAAAAAAAAAAAAAAATTGTATTCCCTCACCTCTCCTCCTTTAAAGTCCTTCACAAACAGGATTCCACTGACTTCTCCGAGGGTATTATACATTACTTAGCTTCATGCGCTCCTTTGCTTTAGCCAGGCGGAACTTCACACATCCAGGAAGATTTGCCATCTTCCTGCATTTATAGAACCTGACCCCCCAGGTCTGAAATACATTCTTCTCTCCTTTATCTCTTACAGTTCCCTGCTTCCTTCTAGGCTCAGTTCTAGCACCAGATCTAATGAGAACATATCTGATTCCCCAAGTGCTAAAGCTTTCCTTAACCCAAATGCTCTCTTCCCTTCATTTTGCAGAGGCATAAGGTGATTCTAATTAAGAACATGTTAGGGCCTTGGAGATACTGAGTTGATATCCATTTATGAATGTGCATGATTTTTCTTCCTTTGGAACTATCCCTTGAGGGCAGGGTCCATTTTTTTTTTCTTTGTTTTTCCAGTAGCTAGCACAGTACTTGGCACAGAGCAAGTGCTTAACAATTGCCCATTGATACTACTAGGTCGACTGTCCCCAAAAAATGGAGGAAAAGAGAAAAGATTCTTTATGTACAAAAACTATAGGGAAGTGTTGATTAATGAGAATGTTGAATGAATCCCCTCTCCCCCTCAGGATCAAATGAGCAATGCACATTTCCATTGCACTAGAATGATTACCAATTTTTACCTAGTTTGAGTTGTGCAATTACATTATTTGTGCTAATGTGAATCTAGCTATATTTAGAGTAATCCTTTTTTTTTTTTTTTGTTAACAAAAAATTTAGAATCTGAGAGGATGATTCTCAGTTGGTGAATGACTGAATAAGTTATAATTTATGAATACAATGTAATTATTTTCTATTGTATTGTTATTATATAAAGTAATGGTGGAGATGGATAATTTCAGAGGAACTTGGGAAGATTTGTATGAACTGCTACAGAGAGAAAGGAGCAGAACCAGAACAATTTATACAGTAACTACAAATTCTTTTGGAAGACTTATCTCTGGTCAACAAAATAAGTAGTTGTGATTCCAGAAGACCAATGAGGAAGTTGCCTCCCCCTCCCCCCACTAAAGATGTAAAATGAGATACATACACATACAAACAGATATAAATATACACATGTAGATATACATATAGATATAAACATACATACACATCTATAGATGTAGATATAGATATACATACATATATCTTCAATATGACTAGTGCCATAATTTGGTTTGTCTAATTATATGTATTAATATTTTCCCTTTCTTTTTGTTTTCCTAATGGGGAGGATAGGGGAGTGGAATGGAGGTTGGTGAGTAAAAAGGTAAGAAAATAGATTCTTGTTAATTAAAAAATGCTTAGAATTCTTTCCCTTCTTAACTCTGGCTACTAAGTTCTCCTGGCTTTCTTTAAGTCCCAATTAAAATGCCATCTTTTTTTTTTTTTTAAATGATAGCTTTTTATTTTCAATATATATATAAAGATTGTTTTCAACATTCAAGCTTAAAAAAACTTGTGCTTCAAATTTTTCTTCCTTCCCTTACCCTCTTCCCCAGACAGCAAGCAATCCAATATAGGTTAAACGTACAATTCTTCTAAAAATATTTCCACATTTATCATGTTGCACAAGAAAAATCAAATCAAAAAGGGAAAAGATTGAAAAAGAAAAAAAAAGCAAGCAAACAGCAACAAAAAGATGAAAATATTATGTTGAGATTCACATTCAGTCCCCATTGTCCTCTCTCTGGATGCAGATAGCTTTCTTCATCTCAAGTCTGTTTGAACTGGGCTGAATCACCTCATTGTTGGAAAGAGCCACATCCATCAGAATTGATCATCGTATAATCTTGTTGCCATGTACAATGTTCTCTTGGTTCTGCTCATTTCACTCAGCATCAGTTCATGTAAGTCTCTCCAGGCCTTTCTGAAATCTTCCTACTGATTTTTTCTTACAGAACAACAATATTCCATAACATTCATATACCACAACTTATTCAGCCATTCTCCATCTGATGGGCATCCACTCAGTTTCTGGTTCCTTGCCATTACAAAGAGGGCTTCCACAAACATTTTTGCACATGTGGGTCCTTTTCCCTCCTTTAAGATCTCTTTGGGATATAAGCCCAGTAGAAACACTTCTGGACCAAAGGGGATGCACCGTTTTACAGATCTTTGGGCCTAGTTCCAAATTGCTCTCCAGAATAACTGATCCGTTCACAACTCCACCAACAATGTATTAGTATTCCAATTTTCCCATATTTCCTCCAACATTTATCATTATCTTTTCCTGTAGTTTTAGCCAATCTGGGAGGTATATAGTAGTACCTCATAGTTGTCTTAATTTGCATAAAATCTCATTTTATATAAGAAGTCTTGTTCAACCTCTCTTAATTCTAGTCCCTTCCCTCTGTTAATTATCTCCTATTTATCATGTGTATAGTTTGCTTAGTATATATTTGTTAGTATGTTATCCTCTCCTTTAGATGGGGAGCTTCTTAAAGGCAGGGACTTGTATTCCCAGTGCTTAGCATAGTTCCTGGTATATAATGGACACTTAATAAATTAATTTTTTTTTACAGATTAAAAATAAATTAAATTTAAAAGCAAAGCCAAAAATGCTTGCTGATCGATTAAAAAGTGTGAAACCTCTTTATTATTGTTATGTGGCTTCCTTAGATTCCAGGAACTGTGTGGGTCTATATTCAGCTCATGATCTATGTACTTTTTGCTAGTTAGAGTAAAGAATAAAGATTTTGCTGACTAAAATAGTCATTAATACTTTCAGGTTGTTTCTCTTATTAGATTTTAAGCTCTTCAAGGACAGAGACTACTACCTTATGCCTCTTTTTATATCCCCAGCTCTCAGCACAGTGCCTGACAAATTCTTTTAACCCATAGTTGTTGAGTTGTTTTGATGGTTGATTATTTAGCTAAATTGTAGGGCTGATCCTATCCCCTCTCTTTCCACCTTCCTCTCTGGCTCAGTGAACTTGGGTGGCTCCAGATTATCTCTAGGATTAAATAACAACTCCTCTGGCATTTAGAACTTGCCAAATCCTGACTCCTTTCTACCTATTCAGGCTTCTTACATTGAACTCCTTCCAGCCACTCTACGATCGATTCCATTGACCTCATATTTTGCTTTGAACATGATGTTCCATTTTTTTATTTTGTGCTCTGGGCTTGACACCCTCTGCCCTCTTAACTTCTGCTTTCTCCAGGACTCCAGTCCAAGGGATCTTCTCTCTCTAGCTGCTAGTGCCTCCCCCTCTCAGATTGCCTTTCATTTGTATATATCTTATATGTTCCTAATTATTTCCATGTGGTCTCCTTTATTTGAGGGGGACACCTTGAGGGTAGTGATATAGCTCTTAGCGAGGATGTAGTGATAACCTTAAAGCTACCTGGCCTTAACCCTATGGCCATCTGGCCCTGAGACTTCTGTAGATCCACAAATAATTCAGACGGTCAGATAACAATCTATTGGTCAGTAATAACAACGTTTCTGAGACAGTAATGAGGTGCATACCAGACCACTCCTGAGTTCTACCTCAAAGCCATAAAATGATGATATCAGAGTGACATGAAGCACCAGATCTCTATCTTTTTCCTAGAAATTTTTCTTCTTGCTCCTGGTTCTTTGAAAACATTTTTTGGAACTTCGTCTATTGCTAACAGCATAATAAATCTTTGCCCCTTAATTTGGAGATACTGAGTTTTTGAATTATTTTGCCATAACTGCAACACTGACCTGGGAACCCTCACATTTTGGGGGTGTCTTATGCCTCAACAGCAGGAATTGTTTTTACTGCTTTGGATTTTTTTTTTTTGGTAGCTGAGACTAATTTTTTTCCTTCTACACATATTTCTACATTTATCATGCTGCACAAGAGAAATCAGATTAACTGATTTTTCTTGGGCTGCAAGATAATTGTAGAAATATGTATACATATATTGGAGTTAACATATATACGCATTATTTTATTTTATTAATTTTTAAAGCTTTTTATTTTCAAAACATATGCAAGGATAATTTTTCAACAGTGACTCTTGCAAAACTTGTGTTCCAGATTTTCCCCTCTTTCACCACACATCCTTCCCTAGCTGGCAAATAATCCAATATATGTTAAACATGTTAAAATATTTTATACATCAACATCTTATATATCAATATATATTAAATCTGTATTTTAATATGTATAATATATATTATGATTGCCTGACATCTGGGGAGGGGGTGGGGGAAAGGAGGGGAAAATCTGGAACACAAGTCTATGAAAGGGTCATTGTTGAAAAATTATCCTTGCATATGTTTTGAAAATAAAAACCTTTGGGGCAGCTAGGTGGCGCAGTGGATAGAGCACCAGCCTTGAATTCAGGAGGACCTGAGTTCAAATGTGGTCTCAGACACTTAACACTTCCTAGCTGTGTGACCCTGGGCAAGTCACTTAACCCCAGCCTCAGGGGAGGAAAAAAAGAAAAGAAAAACCTTTACTTTAATAAAAAAAGAAAAATCAGATCAAAAAGGAAAAAAAAATGAGGAAAAAAACAAGTAAGCAAACAACAACAACAAAGATGAAAATACTATGTTGTGTTCTACATTCAGTTCCCATAGTCCTCTCTGAATCACAGTCTATTGGAATTGTCCTGAATCACCTCATTGATGAAAAGAGCCAAGTCCATCACTTACTTCTTCTTTGAAAGCACTTGGAACATAGTAAGTGCTTCATAAATTCTGATTAATTATTAGGCTGTTTTGAATTGAAATGAAATTCAATAAACCTGTGTTAAGAGTTGACTATAAATAAAGCATGGAGGGGCTCTAGCCTCCGAATGAGGAAGACCTGAATTCAATCTCTGACATACAGATACTGGACAATCCCTTAATTTCTCTGGGTCTCGAGAATTGCAGGACAAATTCCTGTCTGCCTTGAGAGAAACATTTTCTTTCAGAAGCGACTTACTCAGATAAAATTTTGTCCTATCCATTCTTCTCTCAAATTCAAGGCGCTGTGCTAGGAGATGGGTTAATAGGGACTCAGACTCTTGTGCTTCCTGAATTACCAGTGGGCATAATGTCAGCTGTCCTGTGACCAACCTCTCTGGAGACCAAATGGAATACCTTGGCATTTCAGGACTTGTGCTGGGAAGCTGGGACTGAAATGGAAAGATCCCCTTGTGAATGGAGTTGGTAGGAATCCAAGCATTACATAAGGACTTCAGGGTGACAGGGGGACTCTGGACTCTTTTCAGGGAAAGAATTGGAAAGGTTGAGACCAACCTTTGCATTAGTGAAGGCCTTGTAGAGTTTCCATGGAAGGTGGAGGAGGAGGATGAGGGGGTGGAGATAGGAAAAGTCTGTTGCTAAAGGCAACCCTGAGCGAGCTTAAATTTCTGAATGCAACCCCTCATCCAAAGGTATTAAGGATTCATGATGTTCTGCCAGCTTGAAAGGCTTGGAGTCATGGGAACTCAGAACTAGAAGAGACAGAAGAGACCATTTAATTGCAATTGCACCTGCCCATGAAATTACACCCTCAACAAGTGGCTGCAACAAGTAGGCAGTGTGGGTAGTATTCTGAGTGGTATAACCTGGAAAGGATCAGGGACCACTTTTGTTGGTGCTAAGTCCTCTGACTCTCTATGACCCCATTTGGAGTTTTCTTGGCAGAGATAATGGAGGGAGTTTGCTAATTTCTGTTCCAACTCATTTTACAGATGAGGAAACTGAGGCAAACAGGACAAAGTAGCTTGCCCAGAGTCACACAGCTAGTAAGTGTCTGAGTTTGGATTTGAACTCAGGAAGATGTGTCTTATAGGCTTCAGGGCTGGTGCTATATCCGTTGCACCATCTAGCTTTTGACCCTATAAATAGGAAAGCAATCCCCAAAAAATGTTTTAAAAAATTGTGATTTACTGTGTTCAATGTTAAGGTTAAAAAAAAAAAACCAAAAAACATTTAAATAAGTGGAAAAAGAAGAGAAAAATGTTTATTTAGCAATTGAAGTAGATATTAATTATAAAAGGCATTTATAGGTAACTTGAATCCTTGCAGAGTATTTCCTATGCATTACCTCATTTGAGGGCAGCTGCCAAGCCTGAAGTCAGAAAGGCTCATCTTCCTCAGTTCAAATCCAGCACTAGCTACTTGTTCCTGGGTAAGCCACTTCATTCTGTTTGCCTCAGTTTCCTCATCTGTAAAAAATGAGCTGGAGGAGGAAATGGTCAAATACTCACAAGTCTTTGCCAAGGAAGCCCCAAATAGGGTTACAAAGAGTCTTGGACAAACCTCATTTGAGCATCACAGCAACCCTATGAAGTAGGGATTAGGATCATTTTTTTTAATCTTCATTTTGCAGATGAAGAAACTGAGATTAAAAGAAGTTAAATGACTTGCCAGGGATCATTTTAATAAGTGTTTGAGATCTTCCTAACCTCTGATCCATCATTCCATCTGATTTTTTTTTTTCCTCACCATGAAGTCCTTTGATTCAAACAGCAATCACAAAAATTGGATAGGGAATGTTTATGGACTTAAGAATTTAAACTTTTTTAAAAAAGGACTTTAGCAGTATCCACTTCTGTGAGTGGAATTTATTTCCATACAAAGTAGTTTCTCTGGAAGTTTATGGCCCTGGGCTTGTTGACTTCACTGGTTTGGCTTTGATATGCTAATACATCCATTTCCATTTATTCATTGAAGCAATTCCAATTCCAGTTAGGACTATAAAGTAACCAGAAGTTAGTATCTTTAAAAATTATGCTGAAGCTCAGAGCTATAAGAATCATATAGGAATTAACCTCCCCAGAAAAGTGACTTACCCAATGTCACAGCAATAACAGGGAGCAGAAAAGGGATCAATCCATCCATAGTTCTCTAATTCAAACAAGTTTCTAATGATTGGAGTTTCTATTAATGAGGTCCACTTTGGCCTTCAGGACCCTCTTCTACCCTGTTCCAACATTG